>NC_056731.1:1782036214-1782048714 GCF_019279795.1 Protopterus annectens
TACCAGTGCAACACTGTTGTACAAATGGGTAGATAGGCATGGGTTACCCACTGAGTTCTGGAAAGTGTGTATATGTGTGCAAGTGTGTATATTTGTAGAATACAGCATTCTGAGGCCACATTCTCCTAATACAATACACCTTGCCATACAGTATAACTGATAGTGATGTTGCTGACCGTAGGAGAGCCATGACAAAGCATCATTCTACTATCCCTGTGGCATGTGCAGTAGATGCATATCCCTGTAGTAGCACTCTTAAGATAGACAAGGGGATGTATTGCAGTCCTCGTCAATGTGTGATTGTGGGTATGTCAAAGTATTATCATGGGTTTCAGTGAGTACAATATCCAATGTGGGGTGTGGGTGCTGGGTATACTGTCTTTATGCCTTGTACCCCCAATACATCTCCCAAGGTCCACTGTATGGGGACCAATGCCATCATCATCCATACAGGTAAATGATTACACTATCCAGCCCAATGATCCATGTGCTGTGTGCAACTTATCTGTAACAGAATGAACACACTGACATGGTCGTTGGTACTGATAAAGCCAGGTCTCTTAGATGTGTGAATGGCTGTTAAGTGTTTGTTGGTGTGTATAATAACAGTATGTCACACTATGTATTGTTCATAAACAACCAGTACATCCCACGTTACCATACTGTACAAGGCGTGATGATGTTCTTCACTTAACATGTAACCTGGGACACACCTCATCCTAAAAGCTGTGTGGTGTGTGCAAATAAGGCCACACACATTAGTAGCAATAAGTACCTAGGTAGGGGTTCTACTCTCAGTGTTGCCAAGTAAGAGTGTGTGTGTGTATGTGAAGGGATCTACTTCAGTTTGCAGAAAATACATGCCCCAGGAGGTCATCTGTCTGAGAACAGACTGGCAAATGCTAACATTTCACAGGTATTATCTTGTGGACATTCATTCCATCAAAATCAGTAGTAGATGTGTAAATGCCCTCTTCCCCACTGTATAGCTCTACAGCGATACTGGGGTTGGTATATATAGCTGAGTGTGGATCTTGTGGACACAGCCACCATCATTGCAGTTATTGTTGAGTGTATCCCCCGCTTAGTCAGCTGTAATACTGTACAGTTTATTTTAACAGGTTAAGTAGTTGCCAATCACACTATCTGCAGTTTTACACCACCCCACACCCTCCAAAGTGTAGGGCTGTGCCACCCACACTAGCACACCTATATTTACCAAGTTGAGGATTGCACTACATTGGGGAACGGGACATATACCCTGCCTGTACCATCCTCAATGACATTAAACTAGCAGACTGATTATTTCACAATGTGATGTTGTGCCTATTCTGTCTTGCTGGAAGTACATAGGCTAAAATGGGTTCCCTGCAAATGTATATACATCCATGTGTACAGTATTATCTGTGAATTACATCAACGCCAAAGTCTGTGTGTGTGTGTGTGTGTGTGTGTGTGTGTGTGTGTGTGTGTGTGTGTGTGTGTGTGTGTGTGTGTGTGTTATACACAAACATGTGGTGTGTACCACCCAGTACACTTACCATTGTCCACTGTAGAAGGGCTGCTGACATCAGCCACCATGCAATCACCTGTATATACCCCTCAGACCTATCAGGCATGTGGCACATGCAGTAAATGTTATGCAGACCTGTGACTTGTGTTCAGCTGTACCCAGGATATGGCACAGTCAAGGTGACACCACAGTGCCATACCCCTTGTAGAAACAACAGCAGACCAACATTCTGCTAACACATAGACACCTACAACACAAATGGAATACATTATGGAGACCACAATCATTCAGTGTTAATAGCAGCTATAATGCATCATGGCTGGGCAGCTACACATCCTGACATGTAAGCATTAAACTTTAGTGCTGAAAACATGTTACACAGCATTACATTGGTGCATCATAGTACAGTCACCCTGTGCATCAGAACCATATTAGCCTCTCTCTGCATGGATGTTATGGATGAGAGGGATGTGGCACATATCATATGCACAGGGTGTGTTGTGGGTCTGCCAGAGACCTAGGCTGAGCCATTTGTTTGACATCATGTGTGTGTGTTAGGGGGTTTCATTATTAATTGGGCTGTGCAGATGTGGTGTGTGTAGGTATGGGATTGCCCTAGCTGTGTTGGTGATGTGTGTGTGTATGGATGCACACAGTTCTGCCATGTGGCTGCCCTATACAGGGCTTTGTTGGACAGCTGCAGACCATACCTGACAAAGTGTGCATTTCACCATCTCCAGCCACGGACATGAGAACTGTGCCTGCCAGAGGTTCTACGGACACTACCAGGTACAAGCCAAGATACGGTACTCTCCCCTGATGATGACATATGTCTGCTGGATAAGGGTCCCTCTTGGGACTGGCCAGGGCCACATGCACATGACCTGCTATGTTGTGGTGTGGACAGTGACCCCCCCCCCTGCAGTGCTCGTGCTGGTACTGCCACTATAGGAGCAGCTCTAACTTGTTGAAAATCCACATTGACCTCCACCTGTTTTTCTTGCTGACCTATGTCCACATGACCTTCGCACTACTCCAACCATATACTCAAGCACAGACATTCCACAGTCAAGGATTCCCACTATCTCACCCAACCATCTATCCATGACCTCTGAAAAATAACGGTGGGCACCTGAAAGATCACAGATGTTGTCAATAACAGCAGAATGAGTAGCCCTCTGGAGCCTCAGATCTTGTCTGGTATAATGTTCCATATGTGCCTGCGCCTCCATGACAGCCTGAAACATGCATCTGGTGACACCAGCTGTGGCACTTCTGCCAGGAGCATGATGACCAGCAGCCCTCCTATGAGCACCCCTGTGCATCTGACTGTGTGGTACCTCACTGGGCATCTGGCTATGGCTGCTGTGTCCAGACACACTTGCCATAGTCACCACACTGTCCTGTCCCATGCCACCACCTGCTAACTGTCCCTCATCTATGACCACTGTTGATGGGGTATGTATAGGCAATGTGCCTGTGTGGGGGGATGGGGTGGATAACATTGGGATGTCAAACAATGGCACAGCTTCAGCCCCTGACAACCCTGCCTGTGCCTCATCACATCTATCATCATTGTCAGAGTCTGTATGGACACTATCATCAGTTTGCCTGCAGGAGGGATGCTGACCCAGCTCGCCACCTGTGAGTGGAAAACAAGAAATGCACTTTAAGACCTGTATATCATTGCCTAACTGTACACACACACACACACACACACACACACACATACGCACCAACAAACACTTACAGGTGAGGTTGCACAAAGATATTACACACAGACCTCTCATTACCCATCTGTCAACATGCATGACATATGGCACTCAACAGCATGCACTGCAGCTATAGTCAATCCCTGTTACCAACATTATACATCTCTGTGATGCATGAGTTGTGTTAGTAGGTGATGCCCTTTCCCCTTGAACACACTGCACCCATATACACAGTATTGCTGTGCACCTGTCTAGCACCCTGGCATGTACTGTGCACCATACCTCACAGGTGTACACGCCATTGCTGAATATGTATATATGTTTCAGTTATGTTTACCCTGCTGCTCCCAGCCCCTATGAGTTTGTCTGACACATACCTGGGATGATATGTGGACAGATGTTAATACTGAATGCCTGATGTCTGATTTGCAGATCTCATCATCAGCGGTGCATGTATGAGCAATAAAATACAATTACACTGACAACCTTCAAACCTTACTGTGGCTATGAGGAGTGTACACATCCTTATTGACATGGCACCCTCTTCCCTGATATGCCATGGGGCCACAGTAATGCATATGTTAACATTACACAAACCTGATATGTGACATTTGACCTGTGCAATTAAACGCAGTATCAAACAAATGTGTTGTTTGTGCAGATGCTGATTAAGATGCATACAATATGTGGGTGCATAAGTGTGCACACCCTTAACATTATGGTGCATTGTAACAACTGTTACGTGTACTGCAACAGTCACTATTCCTGGAAGGGGTATACTAGCATGGCCCATATGCACTTGCCAGTTTTTGGTCACTCTGTCCTACAAATGTCCTCCAACTCTGCAAGATTGCAAGGTCAACTCGTGCATAGCCCTTGAGGGTCACACAGTGCTTTCACTATTGCTGTGGAGTCAGGGTTATGTCTGCCACAATTCATGACCTTGACTGTGTGCAGATACAGCCATTATTAGTGAGCTTTGGATGTCTGCTTCAGTTCACTGTTGTGTTTCAGGATGACACCCCTCCCATCCTTAGCCTTTTTGCTGATGCTTGACAACTATGGGCTACACATGAGTGTCATTTTGCAGTGTCCCAAATTCAGAACACCATGTGTACCAGCCTAGTCCCCGCTAATGAACTGCAAACATACAGGTGTACACTGGCACCAACAAGATACAGATGGGGATGGTGGGCCTGAGGTGGAGTGAGGTGTTACTTTTGCAGCACATGTATCTTAATTGATACGGTCTGTAGGTTTCAGACTTGGTCTTGGTACACCATTACACATTGTAATACATGCCTTTGGGGGACTTTTGATGTTATGCATACGATACCTGTAGAGAACCCTGGCTGATGCTTCCTGTGGAACTGTCTCATCTGATTACCCTAACCCATAGGCCACACTTATGCAGAGTCCAGGCGATTGTCAACACAGGTACTGCACAGCCAGTACTTGCTAGACGTTCCTGCAACTCCCTCAGTGTTGTGGAATATTTCCAGGCAGCCTCCATGAGCAGTTTATAACATGTGTCATCATCTGGCTTGGATGGCCATCTGTTTATTTTCTACATTAATGTTGTCCCATACTTCCTCGTCACATACATGACTGTTTGCCATGGTATATGCAATGGTGAGGTAAGGCTACATGGCCCACTCTTGCGTGCTACCTATTGGGTATGGGATCCATTTCAAGGCTTGTAAGATGTGTGCAAGCCATGGCTGCCTCTGTTTCAGGTGAGTGGGCAAATGTGATGGACATACGTCTTGGACAGCAGATCATTTCTTGGTGTGACATTGAGGACCTGTACTTGATGGAAGGTGCATACTCATGAAGAGTGAATCCTGTCAGTACCTCAAAAGCTGCTTCTACAATATGTTATTTGGAGTGTGTGCACACATATGTTTCCAGTGTTTGTTAAGGTATGTATTCCCCATATTTGCTGTCCTAACATAGGATTCCATATTACACATTCATTGCTCATGTTACGACCACATTACAGGTTGTAAGGGTTGTGGAATATGGTATTGTGATATGCAGTTGTGTAGATCTGTATCAGTTGCCATTGTAATAGTGGTATATACACTGTTGTAGCACTGTATAAGGGTGATGTTTCAAACATGTTCCTACTATAGGCCATTTGTCCCACCATTATGTTCATCTCTGTGCACACATCTTGCAATAACAGGTTGTTAGTTATATTGCAGGACTCTAACATACCCTTCAGCTATGCCACCATAGTGACCACTGCAATCCAGTGCAGTTAACAGCAACAATAAGTGAATATGTACAGCATGCATTATGGATAGTTGTGCTAAATGTGTGCATGGCAAATACCATGGCCATAACATGGCTGGTGTATTGGCAAACCTGAATAAACAACACCATACTCACCAGCTACAGGCTGCTGCCCCAGAGGTATTCCAGAGGGACCTACATAGTTGTGTGAGAGATGTGATGTCAGTAGCCACACCTGTGGCATTGGTACAGGGTAGGAGCAGCATTTCAGTAAATCAACAGTACAAACCCACAATACTACAGATTATGCACAACTGTTCATTACTACAATGCAGCAACAGACTATATATATTTTATCTCACATATGCATGATTAAACTCTACAGATGCAAATGGATAAGCAACAGTGGTCTACTGATGTGCCCTGTGGCCTTACCTGCATGCTCCTCATCCATTGTGTGGGTAGCACCCACCTCCACAATGCTATCAGCTGGGTCTTGGCTTTGCTGGGTGGCAGGTGCCCCAAGGCTGGTGAGAAGCCCCTCAGCATATGTCGGGGGGGGGGCTGGATATCATGAAGCCCCTTATGGCTAGCTGGTCCCTCCTAACTGCAGCATACTGACGGGCGTAGTGGATGAGGTCAGTGGACCGATGTTGGACTTGCTCATAACTGTGGTTATGCAGGCCGACATTGTTTACCTTGTGGACGAGCTCGTTCCACAGGGCGGTCCTCTCCTGCAGATCATGGGCTGTATGGCCAAAGAGGGTGTGGTAGTGCTGCACCAGGTAGTTGATTATGACATCATTTTCCAGGGGGGAATAAACTAGCAAATGCTCTCTAGACATGGTGCCTGAAAGACATAAAGAGGAAAAAAGGTCTGAGGACCTCATACTGCAAGGATATAATAGTTGTTAATTGACATCTCTGCCCCCCCCCACCATATCTGCAACAATAATCTGAACATACAACTCAACAGGTATGTTTACAGCAAACCTACTGTTGGGACATATATCGTATTGTACGACAAATAGTGCAATGTGTTTCTAGTTATGTTCTATGTTGAAACACTATCATTGGTGGCCTGTTGCTAACAATGTCACCTGCATGGCATTGTAAGGGCCACTATGGTTCCATATATGCATGTGTTCTGTTTGCTATGTGACTGCTCCAAATCTGGTGTTTTGTATTAATGGGGATATCTATGCATGCTGTTAGAAGTAATCCTGGATTGTGTGGACTATTACTACCCACATATGTTCTATAACTGTGACACAATAGCAAGTTTGGAAAGCCTGTTTCCAGCTGAACCACCTCTCCCACCTCATCTAGCCATATTACCAGGCCACAGCACATCTGGGATCCACCCTGGGACCTCAGCATCTGCTGATCCTGCACTACATTCAGGGGATGGTGTTCGTCCTGAAGTCAGGTCCAGGATCTGGTGCATAGGGAGCTCCAGAGAGACTTGGGGGAAGTGCTACACCACAATGAGGCCCTTTGTACATAATTACATGGTCCTCCTGCTCAACTCCCAGCTCAGGCACCTTCAGGGCTATGAAGGTGCAGTTGTGACTGACCATGGGTGGGGACCTCGGGTCCCACTGTTTCTATTTGAGGGCTCATGGGCTTCCACTTTCCAAATACCACTCCCCATCCGAGGTGTTTACCCATAACATGAGTCATATACTGCCTCTGTATGCTGTTTTGTCTGTCTTCCAACCCAACCTACCTCCCCAAATATACCTACTATCCTTCCCCAACATACCAATCTCACCTTCACAAACAAGGGCAACGCGTTCCCAACATGGATTTCACACCAGAAATAACTGTCCATTTCACACCTGCTTACTACTGTATAAATATATATATATATATATATATATATATATATATATATATATATATATATATATACATACATATCTTCTTCTTCTTCTTCTACTTCTTCTTTCAGATTTTCCCGGTTAGGGGTTGCCACAGTGGATCACCATCCACTCATGATTGGCAGTGGAGTTTTACAGTGTCAAGTTGCCAGCCCAGTGCCTGACCTTCCACAGAAGGCACACACATGCACACACTCATGCCTAGGGCCAATTTAGTGTGTCCAATCTACCTACAGCATGTCTTTGGGATGTGGGAGGAAACCAGAGCACCCGGAGGAAACCCATGCGACCACAGGGAGGACATGCAGACTCCGCACAGAAGGCACCCCAGCTGAGGATCGAACTGGAGAACCTCTTGCTGTGAGGCGGCAACGCTGACCTCTGCACCACCGTGGCTGCCCATAATATGTATATACATATATATATATATATATATATATATATATATATGTGTGTGTGTGTGTGTGTGTGTGTGTGTGTGTGTGTGTGTGTGTGTGTATAGATATGTGTGATGTTTTCTTAAACATATAGTGCAGCACTGTCATTCAACAGTAGGGGAATATATGGATCAACTAATCCATAGTCTCACCAGGGGCTCCAATATCCTAGACCTGGTCATTACCAACATGGGAAATCGATGCTCCACACCTATGGTCACCTCCTCTATGGTCAGGTCAGACCATAAGCTAATCACCCTTAACATCCACATCCCACCCCCACACCCCCCAGTAAGGAAACCTCCATAAAAAACTTCTCCAAGGCCAACTTCATGCTACTCAAGTCAGAAGTTACAAACTTCATGACACTCATGCAGACGGGAACTGAAAGTTCGACTGCTGAGTCCTACACTAAGGCACTGTACGAGCACATCCACTCATGCATGAATCATGCCATCCCAAATAGAACCAAGATGCTTTCCTTCAAAAAAGGAAGCCAATCTGGTGGTCCCCCTGCCATGAACAAACTTTTCAACAAAAGGAAAAAACTGTTCCAGAAAAGAGGAAAATCCCAGGATGCAAAAAACTCCCTTACCAGCCTCAGTAAGAAGCTGAGATCCCTCATAAAATCCTCCAAAGCTAGTTATGAAAATAAAATTGACAAAGATTCCAAAGACAACCACAAGGCATTCTATAACTATGTCAAGAATCTAAATGGCAATGCTCAGATCTGCTCTGAGCTACAACATAATGGCATTAAGTATACTGATCCCAAAGATATTGCCAGTATCCTGGCAGATTGATTCAGTGCCAACTTCACCCCTGTCTCACCCCCTAAATGGCCCATCTCAATACTGGAAGACTGCCAAATTCTGGTAATAACGGCCACGCAGGTAAAAAACACACTCCCCAAAGCTAAGAACACAGTATCCATGGGACCAGATGACATCCTGGGCTGTGTACTACATGAACTACAAAATGAACTGCACCTCACCTAAGTGTCATGTTTAATCATACCCTCACCTCAGGCTTCGTGCCCACTGAGTGGTGCATAGCTACAGTTATCCCACTCCACAGGGGGTGATCCACCTTGGATCCAGGGAACTACCGCCCCATCAGTCTGACGAGCATGATCTGCAAGGCCATGGAGCGTATTATCATGGAACTTATAAACAAAGACATTGGCAACCTTAAAACACTGGACACCACCCAGTTTGGGTTCGTGAAGGGCCGATCTTATCTCCTGAACCTTATTGACTTCTTTGGCTCAGTCTCCAGAGCCGTGGACGAGGGTAAGGCAGTCCACACAGCCTATCTGGACCTCGCCAAGGCCTTTGACACCATCCCCCACTCTGGAATCATAGATAAACTTACTAAGCTGGGTATTAATCCCTACGTCACTCGATGGGTTGCCAACCAGCTTACTGACAGAACCCACACTGTAAAAGTAGCTGACTCCGAATCCAGCTCCAGACAAGTGACAAGTGGAATACCTCAGGGTTCAGTCCTGGGACCTCTTTTGTTTGGCATCTACTTCTCTGAAGTACAGGCCAACACTAAGGGACTCTGGCTAACAAAGTTCGCAGATGACTGCAAACTGGGAGCCATTATTGAATCCCCAAATGATGTGGATACTCTATAAAAGAGTCTTACAGAAACAGATGCTTGGTGCCAGAGCCATGGGCTCAAGCTCAATGCCAAAAAATGTATAGTTATCCCCTTTGAGAAAAAAACATGTACCCATGAATTATCACATAGGTGGCAGTACACTAAACACCGAAAGTGTGATAAGAGACTTGGGGACACGGGTGGACAGTAGTCTCACCTTCAATAAATATATCACCACAACAGTCAGGAAATCCTTCTATGTGGCACACCTCATCATTAAGGGCCTTTCATCCAGAAAAAAGGAGGTCATTGTCCCACTGTATTCATCCCTAATTAGACCCATTATATAATACAACGCCCCATTTGCTATGTACTTCTCAAGACATCTGCAACAACTGGAAAGGCCACAGAAATACCTCACTAAAAAAATCACAGGCCTAAAACAGATCTCCTATGCTGACCGCCTTAAAAAACTCCAGCTATACTTAGTCGCATATCGTCTACTCCGAGGTGATTTCTGCTTAACATACAAGGCCCTGTCAAACCCAGAGCTGCTGACCATGCTACACATAAAGAAATTCCAATCCCTCAGAGCCACATGTTCCAGGGATCTAAATCTTGTCATCACAATATACAAAACATGCTGGAGGGATAGGTTCCTGACCCAGAGACTCCCCAGACTCTGGAATAGACTGTCCATACATGTCAAGCAGAGTGCCTCTTTGGCCCTCTTCAAAGGGAACCTTGATGATTGGATGGGAGAAAGGAAATTCACCCCAGGGATCACGTCAGTCGCCCTGCTAGAAAGGGGTCCAGGGAAGTAAATAGTGTGGGAAGAAATAGCCAGGGAATTGTTATGGCTAGGCTTGTATAGGCCCTAGGGCTGATAGCCTAGTACCAGCCTATGAACCTATGAACTTATATCTATATATATGTAGATATATATATATATATAGATATATACACACACATACACACACACACACACATATATATATATATATATATATATATATATATATGTCTCTGTGTGTGTTTATGTGTATGTGTGTGTCTGTATATCTGTAGACATACATACATATATATATATATATATATATATATATATATATATATATATATATATATATATATATATATATATATATATATATATATATATGTGTGTGTGTGTGTGTATATATTAACTCTCCTTCCACCACAGCTGCACTGTTCTGCCTTGCTACAAAACAGAAGGGTGTCACATGTGGATACAGCCTAACATTAGGGGGGTATACATAGGGACAGATTGCAGGTAAGCCTATTACAAACCTATGACATTTGTGCATGATACATTTCACATTAACATGACTGTCCTGCAGGTGGTGGGGTCAAAAACTCATGTGTCTATCATAACTTCATTACTTCCCCCTCCAGCTATTTGCCACACTAATATACATGTTTTGAGGTACAGAACACACACTATGATGGCTTACATCTTGTCATTCAGTGCTGATCTGCACAGTTGACACGTATGGCCCACTACCCACAGGGCCAGATGCTATGTCCATGGCAGATGTTCAGCAGGATATCATTACAACAACAAGTTTTGGTGGCACATATAAATCTATCCACATCATCTATCCCATTATTACAGACCAAGTACTACATTCAATTACATGCATATATGTTTCACATACCTGTTGTAGTATTGTCCTCTCTTCTAGGTACACATTATATATCCCTTGTTTTATATACTTTTGTTTTGGTTTGTAGTTTTAATTTCTCTCTCTCTCTCTCTCTCTCACCACTATATAGATTGAGCTGCTTTGAATAGGTTGCGGCATGGATTTGTATGTGATGCTCATGATCAGGTGATGGCCTCCGCACCAATCAGTGTTCACCACTTGCTAATTGCATGCAGTCAGCTGTGTAGTACTTCCAATTGCCACTGTCATGGCAACCCATTACTATAAATTATTACATCATATGGGCATTGTCCCTTTACCTTTCCTGTATGGAAGACATCCTTCCTGTTTGTGGGCAGCAGTGTTACAGACAACAGGTAGCAATACCTCTTACAACAGGACTTGCAGACACAGGCCAACTACATATTTGTATAAGGTTCCTGATCTACGGATAGTGTGAGTATTGTTGTTATATGCATTGAATACTGTTAGTTTTACAGGGTTTATGTGTACATGCTAGTTTTGCATGGAATGCAGTCTGTCTGCGTAGCACTCAGCTGTGGGCCTATCCATATGATGGCCATAGGATTGGCTGTTATGTTTTGTCTGTTCACCACACAGGTCTAGTCCCTTATATATCAGTGGCATTCTCTCTGTAGAGTGCTATCAGTACATGGCTACATCCATTTATGTTTCTGAATTCATATTCCTGAGTAAGGGTATGTTGTAACCAGTCCTGTAACACAAGAAACTTTCACAGTGTATAACAGCAATATTGCAACTATGGCCCCGTGTTCCAGCCTCTGTCCTCCACCTATATACCAGGCTTTGTCCATATGTCATGCAGTAAGAGGTTAAGAGGTTAAGTAGTGGCTTATCATTATTTAGTGCTGGAATTCCTGCTATCATTCCAGTGATGTTGTGGACTCCCACACAAATTATGGGGTAGGGTCTATATATATATATATATATATATATATATATATATATATATATATATATGTATGTATATATATATATATATATAAATATATATATATATGGGCTGCAGCTGGATAAACCTGTGTGACCTTGTACAGTCCAGAGGTCAGTGCATATAACACTGTTATATGCCCTTGTAAGTCATTCTATGAGGGAGGGGTATGCACTGTTTTTAACTTAGAATGTTAAAATATGTGACGGTTATCAGTAATAAGACACATGAAGGTATATGGCTGTACATTTTCATACATTTCACCATGGGAACAGTGGTGGGCTAGTGCTTACTGTCTTTCAGACAGTTCTGCTTGTCATTGTGACAGTGATGTTTTAAGTTAAGCATTGTTATGTAACAGATACATTTTCATTCTGACAACTTAATTCTTTTCCCCCTAGGGGTTGAGTACAGAGTGTAATTGGAGGCTGCTGAACTACATCTGTGACTAATTAGTGTTAATTGATTT
>NC_056731.1:1782053714-1782186214 GCF_019279795.1 Protopterus annectens
TTCCTGCATGATCTGCACAGGGGAATGCTTTTCATTTCTAAGTGTTATAGTAGCCCTGACATGGCACTTTCTTGGCAGGTTCACTCAAACACACTCATACATATTCTAATATTCCTCTCCTGCATATTGTACCTTGTTTGCTAATGGCATCTGTATTATACAGCAGCTGGGAATACTCCATTGTAACTCTGGCAGCGTGACACAGGGATTTATTCCTGACTTACATACAGGCAGTACTACAATTATTATAATTTTGATTTCTTACTGCTTATATTAGGGGGTATTCTTTACTCACCATACTGCCAACGGAGCCGGGCCAGCTGCTGGGCATGAGCCTCAACATTCTGGGACCACTCCGCAGCAGCTGTATGGGGAGACATCACACATAAATCACACCTGCACAGTCACAAGTTGAACTTTTTCCATACTTAGTTAGAGATACATAAGACGGCATACTTACAGACAGGTGGGACATCCTCCACTCAGGTTTCTTGGATCTACTGGTCCAAGAGTGCACCCCTCTTCTACTTCAGGCTGTTATGATGGTGACGTACTCACTCACCAGTTGGGGGTATGCCAGTGGCACTGGTGAAATCATGTGCAAGCTGGTCCCAGGCCTCCCCTTTCTATTGCAAGCCCTGGTACTGGCCCTGCAGCAGCCTGCCATCATGTTTTTTAACTAGGAGCCCAACCATGACCCTGGATTCCTGGATGCCTCAACGTTGTGCTCGGAAGCGAACACCTTCACCAACGCCAAACATTTTGGTCCTGCTGTGAGCAATCCCAAATAGTTATGGCTGTATTCCCACCTGTGCAGTATAAATAGGGCAGTTTTCCCACACTTTTTCTTGATTGGCCGGTTTTAATATGTTGAACTATGTTTAGCTCAGTGCAAATCCACAAAGCAATGCTTACACCAACTAAGCAGAGCTGAAAGCAGGTAAGCAATGCTTACATGAGCAAAGCATCGCTTAAATCTATTTTTTCATTACATTTATAAATTATTTTTTACATTTATATTTTACATATTCCCACCCCTACTGTGCTATACATGAGCCATATGAATGACATCTATCATTCAAATTCCTTAAAATGTTATTAAATAATTTGGCAGTGAGGGGATTTGAACCAAGCATATTCTACGTGCTATATCATGACAGTACCACTATGCTACAGCAGCTTGATGATACTTGCTGTCACAGTAGTACTTGTCTATCATATTCAGGGATTTCAGTCCGGCTAAGCATAGATGCGCGCTGTGCAAGCAAGCTGGGCACCACTTAAACTTCGGATTCATTTGATGAAAAAAAAAACTTACATTTTTTTTAATTTCTATTGCTTTCCTCTTGCCCTACTGATTCCATGCATGTAGGGCAAAAGTGCATACATTTGGGGGGGGGGGGGTGCACTTGTAGGCTGCTGCCTTCTAGGTGTTTGTGTTTTTTTTTCAGTGTCTGTGGACACTGAAATGTTAACTACTTACATTTCAGTGTCTGCGCACACTCGTTTAGTATATAATATTAAAGCCAGGCTCTAATATTATATAATTTGACACTCATCTGTGTCAGAAAGTGCCGTATGGCACTTTCTGAGCAAAGGGGGCATGTTACATGTACAGACACTGCTGACACATGCCCTCTGCACTCGCTTCTGGTTTGTGTCCATTTAGGTTAGATAGCAGCACGCCTTCATGCATATGCAAGGCACGCTGCTATTCTAAATGGACATGAACCACTCCATGCAAGAATAGTCTTAATCTTGCATGGAGATTCGTGAATCCTGGGGGATGTGTCAAGAAATTTGCAGTGGGGTTGTGCAAACACTACAATATAGAAGTAGATAAGAAACACTGGAAACATGAACTGCAAAGCATTATAGAGTAGGATGAAGTTTATATCACATGGGATCACCCATTACCAATAGTTCAAAAAAATAGATGTAAGAAAACCAGTTATAGTAGTCCATGAAAAAAAGACAAAAGTAGCACTGATCACTGAAAATGCTATAACTAGTAATTGCAATGTCTTACATACACATAGGCACAGATACATAAAATACCAGGATTTGCAGGCAGAAATTAAAGCAATGAAAAGAAAGATACTTAGTTTATGATATTACTCAGCCAAGATCCACCTGGCTGAACAACTGTAATGCCCAATCCCAGATGGTCAAAGCTAGAAAGATGAGTGATTTATATAACAGAATTCTCCCCATACCCCTACTTATAATCATCTATGTCGTAGATCCAGCTTGGAAACAGAATAAAAACTCATTATTATTTTTTCATTGTCTGTCCTGTTTTCTCTTCAGTAGTGTTTTTGGCTGAGTGAACCTCAACCATAGGATCTACTCCTGCCTAATTTGCCCTCAGCCCTCAATCTAGTATCGACTACAACCTAATTATCCCAATATTATCAATAATTCATCTCCTCATAACTCATAAGCATCCTTGCCTCTTCTACAATATTTGCCAGTAAATGCTCTTCTTTAGCCTTCAGCATATTGTGAGATCAGTTTATTTCACTTCTCAGGCATTCTTTTATGACAAAGATGAAAGTCCCTGTTCCCATTCAACATGCATACTGCTTGATTTGTACATACGTTTGGATAAAACAGACTGTAAATATCAGAAACACAGTTCATACCTCTCAACTCTCCAGATTTTTGCCTCATATGTTTGGTCTGTTTCTCATAAAATTGTGATTTTCTGGTAAATCACTGGCAAATAATTGAGGACTGAAATCAGAAAATAATGGCAGAGATTTGGGTTTCAGACTTCATGTCCTTCAGGAAATGTATGCTAATGCAAAACATGTTATTCTATCAACTTTCTAAGTTTGTAAGAGCAATATGTAAAATGTGTCCCTATTTTGGGGGCTTTGCCCCCCCCCCCATTATTTGTGGCTTTGTCCAGATTTTTTGCTCCAATAGGTTGATGGGTATAGAAACACTTTAATCATGCAATCAAAAAAAAAATACCAACACTCAGGAAACTCAAGAAATCAAGGTGTAATAAGTTATGCATTTTCATCACTACATGATTGACTTCTATCAATTTATGACATTGCATTTTTGTATCACAGATCTGTTAACTGCTTATGCTAATAATGCAGCCTTACTTTATTGTTTGCTTTCTTTTTTAAATGGATCATAATTGAAAGCATCCTAACAGTTAAGCTCATCTAATGATTAATGAAAATATACACATCGTCTCTCTGAGCAAAAACAAATGCCATTAATATTCACACTCCCATTTTTAAAAGAAATCATAATAATTTTACATATCATTTCTTTGGGCATTTTTGAATGAGCTTGGGATGTGGGTCTTTTGAATTTTTTGCATCTTTCATTATTTAGCATTTCATCCAGAATGTCATCAATCTGCCCTCAAGGACTTAGAAGCTCACATCAAAAGCAGTTAAAGGTACAGTAATAATAATCCCCGGGATTCATGAAACTCCAAGCAGGAATAGTGCTGTTCCTGCACGGAGAGGTTCATGCATATGCATAAAGGCATGCTGCTGTATCCTCTACATGGACATGATCCATGTACGAGCACGGGGAGCATGTCTGAGCAGTGCACTGTCACTAAATACACCCCGTGTACTCAGAAAGTGCCATACAGTACTTTCTAAGCTGTGCTGGCATAATATTAGAGCTTAGCTCTAATATTATGCCAGTATTTCAGTGTCCGCGGACACTGAAATTTATAATAGATCATTTCAGTGTCCGCGGACACTGAAATAAAAACGGACAGAGGAAAGCAATACAGGGGTGTGGGTCACAGCTTCTGTGACACAACCCCTGTATTGCTAAAGTGTCATACGTCACTTATGCATCCTGCAGAAGCAGGAGATGTGTGCAAATGCACACACATACCTCTCAACCGTACAGATTTTCACAGAATGTCCAGATATCTGTCTCATATTTATGGTCCACTTTTCGTAAAATCATGGTTATCTGGCAAATTAGTGGAAAATCATTAAAGATTGAAGTTGGAAAAAAATGACAGACATTATACCCTTCAGAAAATTCATGCCAATGGAAAGCCTGTTATCTCATCAACCTTTTAAGTTTGCAAGAGCAATATTTAAAAATTTACCCTATTTTTGGGCCTTTGTCCCACTTTTATTTATGGCTATGTCTAGATTTCTTGTTCTAAGAGGTTGAGAGGTATGCACACATAACGGGATAAGTCCCCCAAACATAAATAAGCACGAGCACAGCCCACAAAAACAAGAAAGTCCATAGAGAACATCATGCATCATCATGAAACACGCACAGAATCCTGAAAGCCCAATCACTGCCATTATGTCACAAATATATACTGTCCCAAGTAGTTGTCAGAACACCACAATAAACACCCATATAACCTAAAAAAATAATAATAATATATCCTTGTTCTTAATGCCCTAAGGAATGTTTACGTGTAGCTAAGTGGGCGTGTACATTACAGTTTAAACATCCCATAGGAGCTAAATGAAAATAGACAGATGACACTTTCAAAGCAAAGTTGTGTACTGGTTAGAGTTGCAGCTTTACATGCAGGTGTTCATGGTTCAAGTTTCAAGACAGGCAACTGATTGTTCACTGTGAAGGTTATTTTAGTAAACTTAAATTACGCAACAACTAGTTTTTTTTGTCAACCAGGGTAGTTTAGCAGTTCCAAAAGTTAGATGTCAGTGTAGAAAATATGTGAAACCCCCATATAAACACACATGCCCCATACAGTATAGTCACACAAGACTATAATGTAATGAAAGCACATAGGTGGATGTCATGGAAGGTAAATGTAAAATTATAATTTGTATGTAAATATATATTTTATATTATACAATGACTGGCCATTAACAAACAAAAATGAGTACACTAATTGGCCTGCCCAAACAGAGTATCCGTTGTAAATCAGAGAGTATACTAATGGAAAAAGGTCCGGTTGCCTGGACTGTTTCCATTTGTACATCTCCTGTTTTTTTTTGTCTGCAGAGATAGCAATGGAGAAATGAAGATCTCTGGTGCTTTTTGTTAACATATCTCACTATGTGGTATGAGTTGAAGAACTCGTATAACATAGAAAGATATCATAAAATAATGCAATGGAGATCTTCCTTTCAACAGAGAAAGGAAGCTCTCTGTTGCTTTCTTAATATGTCTCACTATGTTATGAGTTCTTCAACTCGTATAACATACCAAGATATGTTAAAAAAGCAATGGAGATCTCCCTATCACTGTTGCTACCTCTGCACAGCACTGATGTACTGCGTAAGCATGGGAACACGTCCCTTATGCATGCGCAGTACATCAGAAAAGCCCCAGGATACCAGAAAACCATGGAAGGCCAGCAAGGAGACATGATACAATGACATTATATAAGAAAGGTAAGTATTGTTTTTCTTAAATAATGTCATTGTATAATAGCAATAACCCACGGCTGGGTGTGGGCAATGTTGGATTTACCCTCGGCTGGCACTGTTTGGTCACTTGGGCTCCTCCCTCATGACCAAACCACAACTGTGGGTAAATCCAGCATTACGACCACACCAAACCTCTCACGCAGAGCTTTGCTCGGCCAACCAAACTATCAAAACACACAACGGCCAGCAAATGATGTCCCAAAAATATTTATTTAACAAAATCACATAGGATAAAAATATCCCAAGCTCCAAACCGGTTTCGGTTACCCCTTCTTCAGTGGAGCATTTAGATTAAACAGAGAGCCACCAGAAACACATGATACTATAAATAGTATCTGTTGGTCCAAGACTAACCAATCAGAGTATTGTATTGTGGTCTAATAAGACCCTAAACACCAAAAGGTTACATATATGCATTCAAGAATGAAAATAAAAATAAAAATAGAAAAAACATTATTCAAAGTTAGAAGACCTGCACATAATATTAGATAAATAACATGTGACACTACATAATATCTGTATATATATGTGCGTGTGGACACTCATTGATCAGCAAAATACCATAAATGTATAAATAGGTTAAAGATGATCATTAATACCTGGGGGAAATAATGCACCCAAATGTATAATCCAGTATTTCTCCTTTCGTGTCAAAATGTTCTCCCATCCTAGTTGGTGGCTTCTATCGCCAACAACCCGATCTATGATAGTAAACCTAAATTTGGCCGTAGGATGTTTAATTGTATGTTGGTAGAGGGCATTGGTTACTTTCTTATTTCTAATGTTACTTCTGTGTTCCCCAATCCTGATTTTTAGTGGACGAGAAGTTTTCCCTACATAAAAAGCGGAGCATTGACAGGTGGCAAGATATATGACCCAACTCATGGAACAATTCCCAAAAAACTTTAAATCATATACCTTACTGGTATTGGCACTGCTAAAAGATTTTGTTTTATTTATTTCACTGCATGACATACAATGCCCGCAAGGAAAAGTACCAATCAATTCCTTACCCGTCATTGTTAATTGTTTGTACCTGGCACCTCCACTACCATGATGTTTGTAATGTGAGAAAATGGAACTAAGAGTTTTACCCCTTCTATATGAAAATTGACAACGTGTCCCGAGATGTTGTCTAAGAACCTCATTGGCCATCAAGATATTCCAATTTCTTTCCACAATTCCTCTGATTATCTGATTGTTTCTGCCATATGTGGTAACTAATCTTAGGACCATATCACCTTTTTTGTTCTTCTGACGGTCCTGGTATTCAAGAAGCTGGTCCCTAGTTAAATTGTCAGACTCATATTTAGCAGATCTAATATCAAACTCTGAATAGCCTCTATCAAGGAATCTATTCACAAGATCAAAACTGGCTAGCTCATAATCCTCCTTACTGGAATTAATTCTTTTGATACGGCAGAACTGAGATTTAGGGATGTTCCGGACTGTGTGGCGGGGGTGCATACTTGAGGCATGTAGCAATGTATTATACTCAGGATATTTCCTATATATTTTAGTGCCTAGTGTATTATCAGGCTTTCTATAAACATTGACATCTAAAAATTCAATGGTAGTCATGTTGCTATTAACTGTGAATTCAATGCCCCAAATATTACTGTTCAGATAATCAACAAATTCTTTAAGATATTCCGATTCTGCCCGCCACACCATCCAACAATCATCAAGATATCTACGCCAGATATCCATTTCTACAATGTAAATGTTATGAGATGTATCATATATAAGATATTCCTCCATGTAAGCCATAAAGAGGTCTGCATATATAGGGGCAAATGATGCCCCCATTGCAGTACCTTGTAGCCAATAGCATTCACCTTGGAAAAAGAATATGTTTTTGTTCAAAACATGTTCACACATGCAAATCAAAAGTGTATTAAATCCAGGAGGATATAAATTAGATTTTTCAAGCCAAAACTGAAGTGCTTGAAGACCAGCCCAATGTGGGATACTGGTGTATAATGATTTTACATCTAATGTACAGAGCAGCCAGTCAGATTCAATCTCAGTTTCTGCTATAATTTGTAAAATTGTGTAGTGTCCTTGATTCTAGCTCTCACATGGACCAACAGTGGTTTCAAATGTTCTGTCAAAAAAGCTGAAAGTGGTTCAGTAAGTGAACCATGACCAGACACTATAGGTCGACCAGGTGGGGAGGTCAAAGATTTGTGTATTTTAGGAAGTAAATATAATATCTGTTTATTTGGATCTTTAACCGTCAAATGTTTGACAATAGTAGTGGATAAAATGCCATTCTCTACTGCACTACCCAAGAAATTATCAATCTCTTTTTAAAGGTAGGAGTGGGATCAGTATCCATTTTCATATAGCATTTTTTATCTGATAGTTGTCGTAATCCTTCCTGTGTATAATAATCCATATCCAAAACCACTACGCCCACCTTTGTCTGCCTTCAAAATCGCTATATCATTGTTGTTTTCAATTCTTCAAGCCTGCCTTTCAGTTCCATGAACATTATCTTTGAGAATGTTGAAACCATATGGTGGAAAATGTAGGTCCCTGAGTACAGCCTGTTGAAAAGCTGTAACATGCGTATTAGCAGGAGGTTGAAATGTAGATTTTAAAATCTAAACTCAGTAGATCTTTGAGCAGTATTATTAACATTTTCAGAAAAAATATCTTTAAGTTCAAACTGCACAAAAATCCAAAACATCATTGACTGTTTGGTATTGATCACAAAAGAAACCAGGTACAAACCCTAAGCCTTTATTTAGGATTGCTTCTTGTTCCAGAGTGAGCTCAGCCTTAGACAAATTAAGGACATTATGAAATACAGTGTCATCTATTTTAGAAATGCTTGAACTATTCCATCCATTGATTCCAAATCTGGACCTATTATGGTGTTTCCTCCCCCCGCGTCGTTTCTTCTTACCCCAAAAGGGGTAGGTATATTACTTCTTTTTTTGTAGGGTGAGTGATCAGATGTGATACCCTCACTGTCAGTGGGAGAAGACTCATCCCCCGAGGTACTGGTATATATATGCTCTTTGTTTTTTAGAATGGGTCTGGGTCGTTTCCTTGATCTGGCACCGCCCCTACCCGTAGTCATATCCTTAAATCTGACTGACTTTTGTAATTCAAAAGGGCGTCCCCTAGCATAGTCATTGACGTCCCGATTGAACTTTTTAATTTTCCTTTCTTTCGTCAGTTTATCATACTGGGTCAGTTCCTTAGATAAATTTGCTATCAAGGTACTGTAGTTGCTATTGGATTCAAATTGTTTGCAAATAATGCTAAGATCTTTGATCTCAGCAATGTTTGAATCTATTGTCCTTTCATAATATTCTGACAATATTTGCACAAACCTCATAGATCCTTCTTGAGCTGCCTCAAACCACTCATTGGTCAACCTCTCTTCAGATCTGCTGACCATGGGTTTTAACTTAATTCTAAGACCCCTAGGGACTAATTTTTTATATGAATAGGCCTTAAAAAGCCGTAAGTGCCAAATGTTAGCTCTTAGCCCTTTAAGGGCTTTCTCTAGATTGAAAAAGGCAGATTGGCATCCATTGCTTAAAGAGGCAGCTTGTTGATCATTGATATTGTTGCTTGAGATAGATTCCAGTCCAAACACCTGGATATCCTCCTATCAGCACACATACCCTGTAAAATATTGTCGAGATTCATATTACCACAATGAACCGACCCAGTATGACAAAATAAAGGTGGTCCGATGCCAGAACCGAGAAAAGGGACCCAATCCAATACCCTATCCAAAAAATGATAGGATTAATATAAATCCAATTTAGTTATTAAATACCAATATCTCAGGGAAAGTAACAAATATGTCAGAAGCCAAATGTGTTCCAAAATCATAAAACCGTGTTCCACCCAAAAAGCTGTATGAAGGAAGTCCTATATTCACTATAAATAGTGAATATAAAATCATAAATGCGTTAGCCAAAGTAGTGGGTCAGTGGTACTAATAGTTAAACAATGATGGTATTCAACCTTATGTTAAGGAAAAATATCCTTAAACATATAATGGCAAAAATCCACTAAACTGTACACATTTGGCTTCTGACATATTTGTTACTTTCCCTGAGATATTGGTATTTAATAACTAAATTGGATTTATATTAATCCTATCATTTTTTGGATAGGGTATTGGATTGGGTCCCTTTTCTCGGTTCTGGCATCGGACCACCTTTATTTTGTCATACTGGGTCGGTTCATTGTGGTAATATGAATCTCGACAATATTTTACAGGGTATGTGTGCTGATAGGGAGGATATCCAGGTGTTTGGACTGGAATCTATCTCAAGCAACAATATCAATGATCAACAAGCTGCCTCTTTAAGCAATGGATGCCAATCTGCCTTTTTCAATCTAGAGAAAGCCCTTAAAGGGCTAAGAGCTAACATTTGGCACTTACGGCTTTTTAAGGCCTATTCATATAAAAAATTAGTCCCTAGGGGTCTTAGAATTAAGTTAAAACCCATGGTCAGCAGATCTGAAGAGAGGTTGACCAATGAGTGGTTTGAGGCAGCTCAAGAAGGATCTATGAGGTTTGTGCAAATATTGTCAGAATATTATGAAAGGACAATAGATTCAAACATTGCTGAGATCAAAGATCTTAGCATTATTTGCAAACAATTTGAATCCAATAGCAACTACAGTACCTTGATAGCAAATTTATCTAAGGAACTGACCCAGTATGATAAACTGACGAAAGAAAGGAAAATTAAAAAGTTCAATCGGTACGTCAATGACTATGCTAGGGACGCCCTTTTGAATTACAAAAGTCAGTCAGATTTAAGGATATGACTACGGGTAGGGGCGGTGCCAGATCAAGGAAACGACCCAGACCCATTCTAAAAAACAAAGAGCATATATATACCAGTACCTCAGGGGATGAATCTTCTCCCACTGACAGTGAGGGTATCACATCTGATCACTCACCCTACAAAAAAAGAAGTAATATACCTACCCCTTTTGGGGTAAGAAGAAACGACGCGGGGGGAGGAAACACCATAATAGGTCCAGATTTGGAATCAATGGATGGAATAGTTCAAGCATTTCTAAAATAGATGACACTGTATTTCATAATGTCCTTAATTTGTCTAAGGCTGAGCTCACTCTGGAACAAGAAGCAATCCTAAATAAAGGCTTAGGGTTTGTACCTGGTTTCTTTTGTGATCAATACCAAACAGTCAATGATGTTTTGGATTTTTGTCGCAGTTTGAACTTAAAGATATTTTTTTCTGAAAATGTTAATAATACTGCTCAAAGATCTACTGAGTTTAGATTTTTAAAATCTACATTTCAACCTCCTGCTAATACGCATGTTACAGCTTTTCAACAGGCTGTACTCAGGGATCTACATTTTCCACCATATGGTTTCAACATTCTCAAAGATAATGTTCATGGAACTGAAAGGCAGGCGCTTGAAGAATTGAAAAACAACAATGATATAGCGATTTTGAAGGCAGACAAAGGTGGGGCGGTAGTGGTTTTGGATATGGATTATTATACACAGGAAGGATTACGACAACTATCAGATAAAAAATGCTATATGAAAATGGATATTGATCCCACTCCTACCTTTAAAAAAGAGATTGATAATTTCTTGGGTAGTGCAGTAGAGAATGGCATTTTATCCACTACTATTGTCAAACATTTGACGGTTAAAGATCCAAATAAACAGATATTATATTTACTTCCTAAAATACACAAATCTTTGACCTCCCCACCTGGTCGACCTATAGTGTCTGGTCATGGTTCACTTACTGAACCACTTTCAGCTTTTTTGACAGAACATTTGAAACCACTGTTGGTCCATGTGAGAGCTAGAATCAAGGACACTACACAATTTTTACAAATTATAGCAGAAACTGAGATTGAATCTGACTGGCTGCTCTGTACATTAGATGTAAAATCATTATACACCAGTATCCCACATTGGGCTGGTCTTCAAGCACTTCAGTTTTGGCTTGAAAAATCTAATTTATATCCTCCTGGATTTAATACACTTTTGATTTGCATGTGTGAACATGTTTTGAACAAAAACATATTCTTTTCCAAGGTGAATGCTATTGGCTACACAAGGTACTGCAATGGGGGCATCATTTGCCCCTATATATGCAGACCTCTTTATGGCTTACTTGGAGGAATATCTTATATATGATACATCTCATAACATTTACATTGTAGAAATGGATATCTGGCGAGATATCTTGATGATTGTTGGATGGTGTGGCAGATACGGAATATCTTAAAGAATTTGTTGATTATCTGAACAGTAATATTTGGGGCATTGAATTTACAGTTAATAGCAACATGACTACCATTGAATTTTTAGATGTCAATGTTTATAGAAAGCCTGATAATACACTAGGCACTAAAATATATAGGAAATATCCTGAGTATAATACATTGCTACATGCCTCAAGTATGCACCCCCGCCACACAGTCCAGAACATCCCTAAATCTCAGTTTTGCCGTATCAAAAGAATTAATTCCAGTAAGGAGGATTATGAGCTAGCCAGTTTTGATCTTGTGAATAGATTCCTTGATAGAGGCTATTCGGAGTTTGATATTAGATCTGCTAAATATGGGTCTGACAATTTAACTAGGGACCAGCTTCTTGAATACCAGGACCGTCAGAAGAACAAAAAAGGTGATATGGTCCTAAGATTAGTTACCACATATGGCAGAAACAATCAGATAATCAGAGGAATTGTGGAAAGAAATTGGAATATCTTGATGGCCAATGAGGTTCTTAGACAACATCTCGGGACACGTTGTCAATTTTCTTATAGAAGGGGTAAAACTCTTAGTTCCATTTTCTCACATTACAAACATCATGGTAGTGGAGGTGCCAGGTACAAACAATTAACAATGACGGGTAAGGAATTGATTGGTACTTTTCCTTGTGGGCATTGTATGTCATGCAGTGAAATAAATAAAACAAAATCTTTTAGCAGTGCCAATACCAGTAAATTATATGATTTAAAGTTTTTTGGGAATTGTTCCATGAGTTGGGTCATATATCTTGCCACCTGTCAATGCTCCGCTTTTTATGTAGGGAAAACTTCTTGTCCACTAAAAATCAGGATTGGGGAACACAGAAGTAACATTAGAAATAAGAAAGTAACCAATGCCCTCTACCAACATACAATTAAACATCCTACAGCCAAATTTAGGTTTACTATCATAGATCGGGTTGTTGGCGATAGAAGCCACCAACTAGGATGGGAGAACATTTTGACACGAAAGGAGAAATACTGGATTATACATTTGGGTGCATTATTTCCCCCAGGTATTAATGATCATCTTTAACCTATTTATACATTTATGGTATTTTGCTGATCAATGAGTGTCCACACGCACATATATATACAGATATTATGTAGTGTCACATGTTATTTATCTAATATTATGTGCAGGTCTTCTAACTTTGAATAATGTTTTTTCTATTTTTATTTTTATTTTTATTTTCATTCTTGAATGCATATATGTAACCTTTTGGTGTTTAAGGTCTTATTAGACCACAATACAATACTCTGATTGGTTAGTCTTGGACCAACAGATACTATTTATAGTATCATGTGTTTCTGGTGGCTCTCTGTTTAATCTATATGCTCCACTGAAGAAGGGGTAACCGAAACCGGTTTGGAGCTTGGGATATTTTTATCCTATGTGATTTTGTTAAATAAATATTTTTGGGACATCATTTGCTGGCCGTTGTGTGTTTTAAATCCAGCATTACCCACACCCAGCTGTGGGTTATTGCTTAAATATAACATTATAAATATAATATGCATAAATATGCCTTAATAAGTCTGTATCTATCAGACCTTGTTCTGCCCAGCAATAAAATAGTCAGCCCTGCCAAGTCTCAAAACCAGAACGCTGTCCTCTACAATCACAGCAACTTACCACTACATCATCTGAGCTGCAATAATGTGTCCTGCATTCAGGTCATTTAACATTAATAAAAACGAAGCAGCAGTCCCAAGTGTTGATTCCATGACCCTGAACATGATAGCCAGAGGAATGTACCACTACACCAGCTGAGCTATAAGAATTAATGTTGCTTTTTCAAACATATCATGCAATAGAGGCATACAACATTAGGGAGAAAGGTTTTTGGAACCTTTTGTGTGTTGTATATAGACATACACACACACACACACACACACACACACACACATATATATATATATATATGTGTGTGTGTGTGTGTGTGTGTGTGTGTGTGTGTGTGTGTGTGTGTGTGTGTGTGTGTGTCTGATGAAACATATATATGAAAACATAGAGTCACAATATAGATATATGTATATATAAATATAAAGGAAGTAAAATTATATATATATATATATATATATATGTATGTATGTATATAATATGCAGTGCAGTTTTATCTCAGAAGCATCCCTCCCAACCTGTTAGTGCAAGGCTTCTGTACAAAGACTGTAAAGGGGGGAGGTCGGGCCACATATACGGACATATTTCAAAAATTGCTGTTACAAATGAAGACATGAGTTAAAGCAACAGAGTGTGTTTCATTGGACAATTACTGAAGGAAATGATGATGGAAACTGAAATTTCATGTCATTTATTTACTGACATAAATCCTTGGATCATCAGCATAATTTACAAGACAAATAGAAATGCGTTGTGGAACTGAACAAAAGTATGGTTCAAACATCTGGACATTCTGTAAAAATTCTGGCAGTGGAGAGGCATGCTCAGAACCCCTTAGTGCAATGAATCTGGACCAAGGCTGACAAAGAGGGGGGACAAAGGCCAGAAAATATTGACATGTCCAAAATACGTCAGTAGATAAGCTGAGAAAGTTCATGTAGTAACAGTGTATATCCTAACATATATCACCTGGAATATCACAATTCCAGGACACAATTGCTTCTCATTAGTTACTGACCTCGATCCCCACATCATCCCATTGATATGTCATGCATACATAGTCATAGGAACCAGACCAAAGATTTCGGCCAGACAACTGGACATCCTATAAGTATGTGGACATAACACAACATTAGGGAAAGTACACTGAGCTACCGAGCAATGTCCAAACTATAATCAAACTGACATAACATTACCCAGGTCCAGCTCTGGGGCTGTACACAAGCATTAGCAAATATAACAATCACTACAGGGATGTAATACTGGTGGAAAACAGACACTGGTGTGCAAGTGCATACCCCCAAACAAGTGCACCTCAGTCACAGTGACAAACCAGTAAGCAAACTGAACATGACAGTATAATACTGTGTGAGCAACCACATACTGTTTGCCACTCACACATTACCCCTGCATATACTGCCTCAAGTCACAGTGTACTGGGAATCCTGAGGTGTTACAGGACATGTCATAGTCAGCCCCCACAAGCATACATACCTGATAGACCACCAGTAGCTGTAGTAGCATGCAGAGTCAGATAGGTAAAGGATGTATGGCACTCATATCTGATACTCTCCCTACCCAGCCCAACAAACATATACACACAACACTGCTACACAATCTTGGCAGTCTGTTCACAATGGTGTGGCATACATAACTGTCATATGTGCAGATTTCCACAGAATTGCCATGGTGTGGATCCATAACCCTGGCCACTGTTGCATAACATGGTCAGGAGTCTGCCAGGTCATTGGCATGATAACTGGAGTGCAGTTTGTGATTAATGATATACCATACCTCTGCACCTAGTAGTGCAGGACATCTGGACAACGCATGGCATACTTGTGGGACAGGGGGCTGGAAAGAGGGACATAACACACATAATGGTGATACAAACTGAAACAGTAGCTGGTGTTACATGTGTTGTTGTAACAAAACATCCCTGAAGAATATGATGTCAGGAACACCAATGGATGTCAACACTTACTGACTAAAATCCTCACATTATCCAACCATCCCCACAAAAGCAAATGCTGTTCGAGGAACAGACCAAGCATAATAAGCAAACATCTGGCCAGTCTGTGGACAACATGACAGTTGAGAGGTTTGTCAGATGTATATCACTGTCAGATGTCAATTCACCCAGTAAATGCATGTCCAGACAAACCCTGTCAATGTAGCAACCCTCCATGTGTATAACAGCACTAATGACATACAATCTGTCCCAAAATCTGGAGCTTTTTCCACCATGCTGTTGGGCTGTCTCCACATGTCCTGTGAGGTATGTCCACCTACTGTCTGTGAAGCTGTAGCCCCCACACCTTTGTAATGTCCCCCGAACAGGCAAAGGATATGACCAAAGCCCACATGAAGGGCATCCCATATGTTGGAACTAGCAGCTGTGTCCAGGCCCACAACACAATACTATGTGGGCACCTACAAAGCTTTATGGCCTCAGCAATACCCAACAGGACAATATCAACCTCCTCAACATAGGCTGAACACCTGTGTTGGACAGCAGCAATAGAAAAAACTCAGACTTGGTCCTTATATTGGCTGCAAAGGGCAAATCAGGAGCACACACCAACTTGGCATCAAGTCGGCCTTTGTCTGATCAAGCATATAAGGCCAGAGGTGGAGTACTGTAAGGCTGAGTACAAATTGGATACATCCACCAAGGCCAATCCCAAGGATATTTTCACATATGTCTGCAATCTCTGAGGCAACAACCCAGCCCACTATGTAATGGTGGCCAATCAGACCACAGACAAACACAACATATCTATAGCCAACATGCTGCAGATAGGTTTAAGGCAAACACCACCCCTTGGCTCAGCATCACTATAGGTGGATATGCACAACAGCCACACCCCTCCCCTCATTACCAGTGAGCAGGTACATATTGCCTACTGAAAGGCAAGAAATGTAAGTATCCATGGGACCTGATGATATCCCTGTCTGCATCCTATATGAACTCAGGCATGTTCTCCCAGACACATTACACACTGTAGTCACACCAATCATTGGCACAATCCACACCCCATCCACACAGAAGATGGCGAAGGTCATCCCTCTACATAGACATGAATGAGGAGTATAGGATTACGGAATCAACTAGCCCTCATTGGGGGGAAAATGACACTCCAGGGCCAGCAGTGCAATGCAAGCAGATACAGTGCTGATACATTACAGGGGTATGGTGTGGTTGTGAGTGGTGGCTACTGGTATGCAATGTAGCTGTGCAGGTTCTGTACATATTTTTGTCATATGCATTAAGTCCTGTGATGTGTCTCCCTTTTTTATGTCTGCCAGG
Organism: Protopterus annectens; assembly: GCF_019279795.1. Lineage (NCBI taxonomy): Eukaryota > Metazoa > Chordata > Ceratodontiformes > Protopteridae > Protopterus > Protopterus annectens. The sequence goes on from NC_056731.1 coordinate 1,782,070,350, forward strand.
TGCAATGTTGCATCAGCAAAGATCAACTTTCTCAGCCTCTGAGACAAATATAATCATAGAAGCCATACTACAGAACCTTGCCATAATGTTTGGCTGGAGCCAGCAACATCTGCAGGAGAGGACCGGCCTGTGGCATGGCCTTGTCCACAGGGTAAACAATGTCAGCCTGCACACATGTACATACAAGCAGGTCCAGCATCGTGAAAGTGACTTCATACACCATGCCTGGCAAAGGGCTGCTGCAGTAGCCAGTGAACATTCAGCCACAGGAAGGGGCCTGGCCATGCAGCCCCAATGACAACCATCGGAAAGCTCCTCGGGTACCTTGGGGCACCCATCCCAGTACATCAGAGTACAGACCCCCTACATACTGGCAGTGGGCGGCACCCAGACAATGGACGAGGAGTGTGCATGGAAGGCCCCAGTATAGATTACTAGACGAGTGTAGCAGGCATACTTGTAATTGTAGAGTATCTGCGTGCATGTGTCAGGTCAGATTGCAGTTGTAGACGGGGTTTCCTAATGCACAGACATGCACATCTATGGTGAAGGACAGCAAAGTGTGTAGTATTGGGGGTTTTACTGTAAATGTGCAGACATGCTACATCCATCCTGTACCAATGCCACATGTGGGTTTGCTGACAATACTTTCCTCCCACAGCTACTTAGGTCCCTCTGGTCTGCATGTGGGATGGCAGCCTGCAGCTGGTGAGTATGCAATTCTTCTGTTGTGGTTTGCAAATACCCCAGGCATGTGAAGGTCATACAATGTACCATGCAAACAACTGTCACTCATAGCCATATTGATTTATGTGCATGTTCACTTGTGTTGGGGTTAACTGCATTGCACCACAGTGGTCACCACAGGGGCCTATCTGATGAAAATGTAACATCCCTGTAGCATACCTCACAACCTGTCAGCGCAAGACTTCTGGACAGAAACCAGCAAAATGGTGGGGGGGGCAAATGGCCTAAGGTAAGGACATGTGTGAAACGTTACTGTCATATAGTGGATATAAATAGTGTACACACCGCTGTTAAGATGCCAGGTGTTTGTGATATATATACAAATTGAGGCCGCAATATGTCAGTCCACACCTTTTCCAAACTGGAATGTGACCTATGACATGAACAATTCACCTGTAAATCCAATCTGTTAGAGTAGACAAAACTGACAATAAGCTGGATTCATATGTCTGCACATTCTTTAAATAATATGTTATAGCAGCAGCTTGTGATTTACTGACAGCATACAGTCTTTTGGGTACACACCTGCCATCAAGTAAAGGCACTTGAGTAACACCAAATAACAGTCTGCTGTCAAAGTGGGATAATCATGACATTTGCTCAATTGCCTGCAACAGCAACAGCCATGGCTTGCAGACAGCTGACAAAGCAGCAAAGGGATCTCATATTTAAAAGGTAACAGTCAAGAGTAGGGTACAATAACATTACCACAGCATTGCATAAACTATGGAACACAGTAGAGACAGCTGTCAAAACGTGGATTGAATATGGGACAACAGTGCTGTTGAAAAGAACTTGATGTCCCTCCAAAAGTCTCTCGCATGGCTTACTGGTTAATTCCTTTGACTATGGTGTATGGGCTCCTGGGTTAAAGATGTGGGGCTGACATTTATTTTATTGATTGGGACTTGGTATAATGGCTAAGGTCTTTGTCTCATAAACGCAAAGTATTGGGCCTGATTCTGATCTCTGCTTGTTGACTAGGCTTAAAATGGCCCTTCAGGGCAGTTAGCCTAGTATTCACCTGTGGAACCTATGAAACCTATGACAAGTCATGTCAAGATCTAGTCAGGGAGGCTGCCAGGGGTCATACAGCAACACTGAGGGAGTTGCAGGAATCTCTTGCTAGTACTGGTGTTGTGTACTACCTGTGGGACCACTCTCCTGTATTTTGCATATGTTTGGACCATGGGGTAGGGTGAGAAGATGGAAGTATTTCCCACACCAGAAAACATCCAGGGGTGAATACAAATTGCAATACAGGACATCATGTCTCCTAAAGGCATGTGTGAAAATGTGCCATGGTGTAATGAGACTATGGATCGACCTCACAGCCACAATACCAAAAGGTATGTGTGGTGCACAAGCAACACCTCTCATAACCTAAAGACCAACATCCCCATAATGAATCACACTGGTGACAGTGGCCCACTGCGGGGATGCTGTTCCAAAGCTAGAACAGGGCCTGTAGTCACGGTGGTGAGAATTCTGGCCATGTCTAAATAAAACACACGTCTGCCCAAAATCCATCAGGTGTCTGCAAGAACACTGAGAATGGGGAGTTGTGTCAGCCTTCAACATGACAAAGACCCAAAGCATACATCCAAAGGTACCTAATAATGGCTCCACCTGAACACACTTATGGTTATGGACTGGCCCAGCCAGAGCCTACACCTACACCAGGTAGTAAAACACAAGTGCAACCTGATGAGTGCTGTGCACATGAGTTGCCCATGCAATCTGATAGAGCTGGGTGACCTTTGCATGGAAAAGTGGCCAAATATTGCCAAGTTAAGATAAGCTATGCTGACAGACACCTACACAAGAAGAGTGGATGCTGTAAGTCACTTACAAGGTGCTTCAATGAAGTATCGTTTTAAGGGTGTGCACAATTATGTAATCACCATATTGTACATATTGCAGTCATTATATTTTACATATAACACATGTGTTTGTTTATCAATTGGATTCCACAGGTCATATGTCACATGAACAGTGGGTGACATATATGAATGCATTACTGCGGTCTCATCTTGTATGTTACAAGAACATGGCATGTTAACAGGGTTGTGTACACTTATCATATCCACTATAAGCTTAGAAGGTTTGTGATGTAACAAGAATTGTGTGACTGCACTTTCACTGCTGGTTTGGAGGTCTGACACTCAAATGTTTGCCATTAATCAGTGATGTCACTCCTCAGATCATCCCACTTATATATCAGAGAAACACAGGGGTTATGAGAAACAGAGCAAACATATGAGCCAGACATCTACACATCCTTTGAGGATCTGCACAGTTGTGAGGTATGTGCTTTAGTACTTGCCACTGTGCTATACAGGTGAACAGCAATGATGTGTACATGGGTGCAGTCTGTACTGGTGAATGGCCATCACATATTAACACTAATCACGTATCCCAGAGCTCTATATTGTTAGTTACATGTAGTAAAACTGGCTGCAATGGATGATGTTGAGAGCCATGTGTCATGCATGTCACCATTTGGGCAATGTGTGGTCCGTGTAACAGATTTGTGCCACCTCACCTGTAAGTGTTTGTGTGTGTGTGTGTGTGTGTGTGTGTGTGTGTGTGTGTGTGTGTGTGTGTGTGTGTGTGTGTGCGTGCATGTGTATGTGTGTGGTACCAGCCAAAGTCAAAGTGCAGGTATTAATGTACATATGTTGTTTTCCCCTCACAGGTGGCAATGGGGTTTGGTGTCCTCCCATTTTGGAAACTGATGTCATTATCTCTGCAGACTGACAATGATGATAGGAATAGTGAGGTACAGGTGGGGTTGTCTGGAGATGAATCTGTGACATTGGTTGGCATCCCACTCCTGTCCACACCATCCCTGCACAAAGTGACAATACCCACACATACCCCATCACCAGTGACCACAGATGATGGACAGTTGGCAGGTGGTGGAATTGAACAGGCTAGTGTGGTGACTATGACAGGTGCAAGTGTAAACACTGGCCATAGCCAGAGTGCAGGCGAGGTCCAACACAGGCGGATGGACAGGGGTGCTTGCAGGAGGAATGCTGCTCATTGGGCCACTGCTGCAAGTGCCATAGAAGGAGTCACCAGACGCATGTTTCAGGCTGTCATGGATGCATAGGCACATAGTGAACACCACAACACACAAATACTCAGGGTGGTGGATGCAACTCTCCCTGATGTATGTGTTGACATACATGACCTTGTTGAGGCCACACATCAATATACTGAGGTCATGAATAGACTGTGAGGTGAGACCTTGGCAATTCTTGACTGTGGCATGTCTGTGCTAGAGCATGTGGTGGGAGATGAGCATTGGCCACATGGACGTAGGTCATCACCAACAACAGCTGACAGTCTATGGGGCCATGCACCTTCACACTCCCTTAGTGGCAGTGACACCTGCATTACCAAAGGGGGTTGATGTCCACAGTCCACTGGAGCAGGCCGTGGCCATGTGGTCCTGTCCAGTCCTGTCAGGGGCATAGATCCAGCAAATAGCAGTCACCATCAGGAAGGAGTACTGCATCTAACCTTGGGCCTGGTGGTGCTAGTGATACCCCTGACAGGACCAGTTCCCATGTCCGTGCCTGGAGACGGTGATCTGGACACCCTGCCATGAATGGTACACAGTTGACCAATGTACCCCTGTGTAGGCAAGCCACATGACATGACTGTGTGCATATATACACACAGACATCTGTATCACAGGCAGGTTACCTCCAGACACACACAGCACCTCTGCACAGCCCATCTATTGGATACCCCTCACAACACACACACACACACACACACACACACACACACACACACACACACACACACACACATGATGTCAACCATATGGCCCAACCTAGGCCTCTGTCAAACCCACACCACACCCTGTGCATATGATGATACATGTGCCTTATCCCTGTCATTGATACCATCGATGCAGGGACATGCTAATATGGGTCTGATGCACAGGGTGAATATAGTACAATGTAGCTATGCAATACTGTGTAACGTGCTGTCAGCTTGCATTTATTATGGGTACACATACAGGTGTATGTACCGTATTAGCCAGAATCCATTATTGCTGTTAGTACCACTGATTGAATGTAATCTGACATGCTGTATTCTGTTAGTGTTCCAGGTATCTGTGTGTCTGCAGGCTGTGGACTTGCAGACATTTCCAAAAGGGAGTATGGCAGACTGGGAATACACCGACCATGTCATAGGCGAGGTACAGCTTTAAATGTACATATACCAGGTGTGTATGTATGCAACAGTGTGTGAGGGACACTGTTGTCAGACAGTGTGACCTTGCATACATACCCCTTGTCACAGACAGGTAGCCTTCAAACATGTCAGCTCAGTGTTGTGTACTACCACAAAATCATACATACAGAACAGGTTACTGCAGTACTGTCAGCAGGTCCCTCACAAGTGTAGCCATTACATTAACTGCAACAGATTCACCTGTCAACATCTGTTGGCCCTGCCATTTCTTTGCCATACACTCAACCCCGATGCAGTTGATGAGGGCATGCATGATATTGCATATGACAGGTCTGTGGTATGTATTCTTGAGTTCACTGGGTGGAACAGGGAGATAAAATGGTATATCCTTTGCATACACACAGTAAGGACTGACACATGGGATGTGCATACAGTAACATAAACGCAGTTGGCAATACACCGATTAGTAAACCTACATGTCCACCAGTATGTACTGTACTATACATATGACATGCCCCAAATAGATTATGTGCATGGGAAATAACACATTATCTCTTACAAAATGTAATGTTCTGAATGCCTCCATGGATGGAAGGTAACCCACCTGACATAGGATGTGGAGTCATGTAGTGCTCCTACAAGCCAGGACAAGTGATAGTGTAGCAGACATTGTATCAGCATGATGATTCAGGTGGGTATGATGCATGATGCTGGCATGTGTGTAACTACCCTCACTGTGGCCAATTTGGCAATAGTATCACATACATGGGCATTAAGAGTCACAGACCACATATAGTTTGCAACAATAAAAAGGTCTAAGCTTGTTTCCTGCCTTTCCTGTAACAAGTCTAGTCCAGATACAGCTTTGATGTATCCAGGACTGTTTGTAAGCATCTGAGCAGTGTAAAAAACTCTGCTCTTCAATTGTTCCTTTAGATCTGCTAGTTCTTTCCTCTCCTGCACTTTTACTAGCTTATTAGTCTACCACTTTACCAGTCTTCTTGTAACAATTATTGTAGCACACAAAAGTGCTACCAGCACTAAATGTTCTACAAGGAAACAGCTCCAATACCTATTATTAATGCCCACCCCTGCAAGCATATCTATAGGTCAGTTCCATGTGGTTTCTCCTATTAACCTGGTGAACTTGGGCATCCTGAGGCAATGTAGCAACTGCCTCATGTACACTGACAACCCTCTCCTCTTATATCCCAACACTCAGACTTGTGAGAGATGCACTTATATATCCAAATTGGAAGCCACACACTCTTCAGCCAAGACTGGAATAGCTGGTCAAGAGGAGAAGGTCAACACTTGCACCACGCCACATGGAACACATAGCCCTCCAAAACACACACCAGCACTGTCTTCACATAAAAACGCAAACCACATACCCAACTTCACGGAGGTTCTCATTACAAATCTATCCAAATAGCAGAGACCTCTAAGGCAGAAACACATTCGACCACCACAACACAACACCAATCACGAGACACATAACTATCCTAACAGTGTACCACTCAACCAAAGCCCCTACGGCAAAACAAAATGCCCAACACACTACTCATAGGTGACTCGATAGTGAGGCACACTGATGTCCCACTCACTAGGATGAATAAGGAAAAAGTAACAGTCAGCAGCCTGTCAGGTGCCAAGATCCACCACATAATGCATGCACTCAGGTCCCTCAACAACAGGTACAAATATGACTCTGTCGTTGTACATGGGGGTGTGAATGACCTGAGACATACCTCCCTGGACTACATGAAAAAAGACATGGAGTAGCTCTTGGATTATGTAGCCCAGATGGGTATCACTCTAGCCTTGAGCAGCATCCTACCATCACCCAGAATGATATCCCAGTACAAGTAGTAACTGATTGATTTCAACAACCGGCTATGTTTCTGGTGTCATTCCAAGGGGATACAGTGTCTGTCTGCCTGGGATGACATGATTGACAGACCTGGATGCTTTACCAGAGATGGCCTACATCTGTCAACCATGGGCTTCCGGATACTGGCCAAGGCCCTTGCCATTCCTATAGTGCCTTTATAGGCTGTGTTACAAAGACCACATTGCCACCATGGCAGCTACAAACAAATGCAATCTGAGGGTCATGCTGTTCAATGCTAAAAATGTAAATCTCAAAATGCACTTGCTTGAAGCACACCTTAAAATGGAGAACATCAACATTTGTGCTGTAACAGAGACCTGGTTCAGTGCAGCAGAAAGCACCTCTGCACTATCAGGATATAACTCATTCCACACCTTTCAGCCCAAGAACTTGGACCAAAACGCCAAAGGCAGTGGTGTTTCCATATTCATAAAGGATGTGCACACCTCCAGACTGGTAGCCCAACATAATGCATCAGAGGTACTTCAGGTGCAGCTAACATTGGGTAAGACAGTGATTCAGGTCATAGTCTGCTATAGGGCCCCAACCATGTCCCAAGACCCACACTCCATGTTCCTAAGCACCCTGGAAAATATTAGGGTCCAACCTAACACTCTCATACTGTGTGACTTCAACTACCCCTCCATTAACTGGGAAAACTAGTCACGTACCAATACACTTACTCAATGTTTCCTGGAATTCATTAATTCCAATGCTCTGGACCAGCTCAATCGTACCCCAACTAGAGGTTGCAACATCCCTGACCTGGTCATTACAAACATGGGCGACCATTGCTCTATACCAGTAGTCAACTCCTCCCTGCTTAGATCTAACTACAAACTAATCACCTTGGAAATTCCCACCCCTCCCACCCCCCTGCAGAAATAACCACCATGAAAAACTTCTCTAAAGCTAACCATGGGCTCCTAAAACAGAGGTCTCTAACCTCATGGCACCCATGCAAATGGAGAATAGTTGCATGACCACCAGATCATACACCAATGCACTGTACGAACACATACACAAATGCATGGAACTCGCCATACCCAATAGAACCAAGATACTTTCCTCCAAAAAAGGAAGCAAATCTGATGGTCCCCTGCCATAAACAAACTCTACAACAGAAAAAAGAAACTGATGCAGAATAAGGTAAAGTCCCAAGACTGAAAAAACTCCCTTATCAGCCTCAACAAAAGGTTGAGATCCCTCACCAAATCCTCTACAGCTAGCTATGAAAACAGAATTGCAGCAGTTAGTAAAGACAACCACAAGGCCTTCTATAGTTAAGTAAAGAATCTCCACAGCAATACCCAGATTTGCTCTGATCTACTGTACAATGGTACCTCCTATGCCAAGCCAACAGATATTGCCAATATACTGGGCAACAGATTCAGTGCCAACTGTACCCATCTCCTCCAACAAAGGACCAATCACAATACCAATAGATTGCCAGGCACCCAGTATTACTGCTGTGCAGGTTAAAACACCACTGTCCAAAGCAAAGAATACAGCTTCTATGGGACCTGACATTATCCCTGGCTGTGTTCTTCATGAGCTATAGAGTGAACTGGCACCACACCTGGGTGCCCTGTTCAATCATAGCCTCACCTTAGGCTTTATCCCTACCTAATGGTGCACTGCTACAGTCATCCCTCTCCACAAAGGAGGTGCAACTACAGACCCTGGGAATTATCACCCCATTAGCCTGACAAGTCTGGATCTCACAAAGTTTGGTTTTGTGAAACGTAGATCATGCCTTCCTGCTCAATCTGGTTGATGTCTTTGAGTCAGTCATGAGAGCTGTGGATGACAGTAAGGTGGTTCATACAGCCTACCTTGATCTGTCCAAGGCCTTTGATACCATTCAACACAAAGTAATCATAGAAAAAACACTAATCTAGGCATCAACCTCTATATCACTAGGTGGGTTGCAAACTGGCCCACAGATAGAACCCACAGCGTGAAAGTAGCTGACTCCCAGTCAGCCTCCTGACCAGTCATGAGAGGAGTCCCACAGGGTTCGGTCCTGGGTCCTTCCCTGTTTGGTATCTACTTCTCTGAAGTCCAGGCCAACATGAAGGGACTCTGGTTTACAAAGTCCATACACAATTGCAAGTTAGGAGCTATTATTAACTCCCCAAGTAATGTTGACATCCTACAGAGACCAACGACTGGTATCAGAACCATGGCTTTAAGCTCAATGCCAAAAAATGTGTAGTCATTCCCTTTGGAAAAAATTCAGTTCCCATACATTACCACATCAATGGTAGTCCACTGAACACAGAAGGCGGTATAACAGATCTGGGAACAAAGGTTGACAACATCCTCTCTTTTGACCACCACATTGCCACTGTGGTCAGAATGTCCTTTTATGTGGCACATCTCATTATTAAGGGTTTTACATCCAGGAAGAAAGAGGTCATTGTCTCCCTCTACTCTTCCCACATTAGGCCAGTCATCGAGTACAATGCCCCATTTGGCATGTACCTCACTAGACACCTGCAACAACTGGGGATGCCACAAAAGTACCTCACAAAGATAATCCTATGCCTTAAACAGTTGTACTATATGGACAGAGTCAAACAACTCCAACCATTCTCTGTCTCATATTGCCTACTTAGAGGCGATATCTGCTTGACTTACAAAGCCATGTCTGAGCCAGCTCTGTTAGAAATGTTACATCTAAAGAAATCCCAATCCCTCTGCACCACATGCTCTACAGATCTCAACCTCATTACCACAATCAACAAAACATGCTGGAGAAAAAGGTTCATAACCCAGCACGCCCATGCTATGGAATAGACTTCCAATGTATGTCAAACAGAGCACCTCCCTACCCCTCTTCAAGATAAATCTTGCTGAATGGATGGGAAATAGAAAACTCGTTATTTCTATTATAGTGTTATGTAGTTATCAGAAACACCACAGAGCTTATATCTGTTAGTCCCAGGGTACTTCTAGGAAAATGACACCAACAGGCCTAATAAACTAGGGTGATGGGACATTTACAGGGTAGTACACAAATCAAAATGGTATAACACACACAGTATATGATTCTCACACACACACAAACAGTTGCTAGTGTTGAGATTAGAACTCCTGCCTATCTATTAATTTCTACTATAGTGTTATACAGTTATCAGACATGTCACGGGGCTTACACAATTTCACCTACTCCAAAGGTACTTCTAAGATGAATGACATCAACAAGACTAGTAAATTAGGGTGAGGGGAAGTGTAAAGGGAGATACACAACTCAAAATGGTATAACACACACACACACACACACACACACACACACACACACACACACACACACACACACACACACAACTCAAAATGGTATAACACACACAATATTAGATTCTCTCACTCACACACACACACACACACACACACACACACACACACACACACACACACACACACACACCTGCCAGTATTGAGATTAGAACTCCTGCTTATCTAGTTATTTCTATTATAGTGTTACACAGTTGTCCAGGCATGTCTAATGGACAGTTCCCTACACTTTCTCCTATTAACCTGGTGAACCTGGGCATCCTGAGGCACTCTAGCAACTGTCTCATGTACGCAGGCAACCCTCTCTTCCTACCTACTAACACATCCACTTGTGACAGATGCACGTACATAACCAAACTGGAAGCCATGCTCTCTCAAACCAAGATTGAGCTAGCCAGTTAACAGGAGAAGGTTAGCATACACTCCATACCTCATAGAACACATAGCTCACCAGATCACACACCACCACACCTCTCACATAGTAACACAAAACACATACCCCTTTTGCGGAGGTTCTCAATAAGAATCTGCCAAAACAGAAAAGACTTTTGAGGCAAAAATGCAAGTAACCATCTCACCCAAACACAACCCTCAAGACACATAGCCCACGTAAACAGTATGCCACTCAACCTAAGCCCCTACAGCAAAACAGTCTATCCACTACACTAGTCATTGGTGACTCTATTGTAAGGCACACTAACATCCCACTCACTAGGTTAAATAAGGAGAATGTTACTGTCAGCTGCCTGTCGGGTGGCAAGATTTGCCACATAACACATGCACTTGGGTCACACCACAACAAGTACAAGTATGACTGGGTCATTGTCCATGTTGGATGTGAACGACCTAAGACATACCTCCCTGGACTACATGAAAAGAGACATGGAGGAGCTCTCAAATCTTGTAGCCCAGACAGGTATGACCCTAGCACTGAGTAGCATACTACCGTTTGCCTAGGATGATACCACAGTACAAGCGGAAAATGACTTGACTTCAATAATTGGTTAAGTGTCTGGTGTCATTCAAAGGGGATCCAGTACCTGTCTGTCTGGGATGACATGGTCGACAGACTTCAATGCTTTGCCAGAGATGACCTGCATCTGTCACCCCTGAGATTCCGGATACTGGCACAGGCTCTTGCCACCCCTATAGTGCCTTTTTTAGGAAATGCCCTGAAGACAAAATTACCACCATAACAACTGCAAACATAACCTGAGGGTAATGTTACTCAATACTAGAAGCCTAAGTCTCAAAATGCACTTGCTCAAGTCACTCCTAAAACTGGAAAACATCAACCTCTGTGCAGTAACAGAGACCTGGTTCAAGGCTCCAGAGAGCACCCCTGCACTACCAGGCTACACAGCATATCACACCTTTCGACCTCCAAACCTGGACTGAAGCCCCAAAGGAGGTGTAGAACAAAGCCTCAAAGGAGGCAATGTATCCATCTTCATAAAGGATTCGCACACCTCCATACTATTTGCCCAACATAATGCATCAGAGATACTACAGGTACAACTAACACTGGATAAAACAGCAGTCAAGGTTGTAGCCTGCTATAGATCCCCCACATTGTCCCAAGACTCCCAATCTGTATTCCTGAACACTCTGGAAAGACTTAAGGTACAACCAATACCCTTATACTGGGTGACCCCACTACTAGCTGTAAAAATTACTCCTGCTCCAACTCATTTGCCCAATGATTTCTGGAATTCATTAACTGCATCACCCTGGACCAACTCATTCTCAAACCCCACCAGAGGTAGAAACATTCTTGATCTGGTCATCACAAACATGGGGGACCACTGCTCTACACCAGTGATCAATACCTCCCTGGTCAGATCTGACCATAAGTTAATCACAGTTGATAGACAAATCCCACCCTCACTCCCCATGAAGGAAACCACTGTGAAAAACATCTCCAAATCCAATTTTGTGCTTCTAAAGAGAGAAGTGGCAAACTTCACATCACCCACACAAACAGGGAATGGGTGTATGGCTGCTGAATTATACACCAAGGCACTGTATAAGCATTTACACAAGTGCATGGATCAGGCCATACCCAAGAGAACCAAGATCATGCCCTCCAAAAAAAGGAAGCCAATCTGGTGGTTCCCAGCGATTAAAAACTCTACAACAGAAGAACAGAAGAAAAAAACTGTTGCAGAAAAGGGAAAAGACCCAAGACTTGAAAATTCCCTTGTAAGCCACAGTAAAACAGTGAGATCCCTCATCAAAGCCTCCAAAGCTAGTTATGAAAACAAAATTTCAACAGATGCTAAAGATAACCACAAGACATTCTTTAGTTACATTAAGAACCTACATAACTATATGCAGGGGTGCTCTGAACTACTGCACAACAACACCACTTATACTGAATCAACAGATATTGCCAACAACTTGCCAGACAGATTTAATGCAAACTTTACCCCCCAAAAGGGCCCATCCCAATACCCAAGGAATACCAAATCCCTTATATCACGGCTGCTCAGGTAGAAGCCACACTATCCAAAGCCAAAAATACAGCTTCCATGGGACATGATAATATACCCAGCTGCATGCTACATGAATTACAAAGGGAACTGGCACCTCACCTAAGTGCCCTGTTCAACCGCTGCTTCACATCAGGCTTTGATCCCACTGAATGGCATACCGCTACAGTCATTCCAGTCCACAAAGGGGGAGCGACTACTGACCCAGGAAACTACCACCCATTCAGCCTGATGAGCCTGATCTGTAAGGCTATGGAGTGCATCATTATGGACCTCATAAATAGGGATATTGGGAATCTTCAAACCTTGGATCCCTCACAGTTTGGGTTTGTAAAGAGCAGATCATGTCTGCTCAACCTGATAGACTTCTTCGAATCTGTCACCAAACGGTCAGTGAAGGTAAGGCAGTCCATACAGCCTACCTCAATCTGGCCAAGGCCTTCGACACTATCCCCCACTCAGGGATTATAGACAGACTCACCAACCTAGGCATCAAACCCTACATCATAAGATGGCTTGCCAACTGGCTCATGGACTGAACCCACACGGTGAAAGTAGCAGACACCAAATCCGACCAGGCAGTCACAAGTGGTGCCCTACAAGGATTGGTCCTGGGTCCTCTCCTGTTTGGTATATACTTCTCTGCTGTTCAGGCCAACACCAAAGGGCTCTTTTTAACCAAGTTCATTGATGACTGCAAACTTGAAGCCATTATTGACTCTCAAGTTGACGTTGACATCCTAGAATAAGGCCTCACAAACACCAATGACTGGTGCCAGAACCATAGTCTTAAACTCTATGCAAAAAAGTGCATTGTCATCAGCTTCAGGAAAAACTCAATGGCCATGAGCTACCACATCGACAGTTGCCCCCTCAACTCCCAAGGTGTGATAAGAGATCCAGGGACACAAGTGGATAGCAACTTCTCCTTTGACAACCATGTGGCCACTGTAGTTATAAAATCCTTCTATGTGGCACACCTCATAACAAAGGGTTTCTCTTGCAGGAAGAAATAAATCATAATCCCTCTTTACTCATCCCTCATTAGACCCATTATAGAGTACAATGCCCCATTTGGCATATACCTCACTAGACACCTGCAACAACTAGAGAGGCCACAGAAAATCTTCACAAAGGGGATCCTAAGATTCAAATACATGCCCCATACAGACAGACTCAAAAAACTATACTCTGTCTCATATCTCCTACTCAGAGGCAATCTCTACTTGGAATACAAAGCCATGTCGGACCCAGTATTACTAGACATGCTTCATCTGAAAAAGACTCAATCCCTCCACACCACACTGTCCAAGGACCTCAAACTCTTCACCACAATAAACCGAACCTGCTGGAGGGACAGGTTGCTAACCCAGAGACTACCCATACTCTGGAATAAATTGCCAATTCATGTCAAGCAGAGCACCTCACTGGCCCTCTTCAAGAAAAATCTTGATGAGTGGATGGGTATCAGGAAAGTCACCCTGGGGATCATTTCAACAGCCTTGCTCAATAGGGGTACAAGGATCTAATGTCCGACAATAGGACAACTGGGTATGTTCTTGGGCTAGGCTTGTGTTGGCTCCAGGGCAATTAGCCTAGTATTCACCTATAAACATATGAACCTAAGAGCTAAGAGGAACCTGGATTAGTAGATGGGGCACCATAAATGCTTACTGGGGATAGCGCCCACATCCCTCCTGAACATGGGCAGTCATCACTAAATGCAATCTTGGGTACTGACTAGTACCTTTACTTTATTACATTGGGTTGAAATAGCTAGGCTTAAAATGACCACCGGGTTGATAGACTAATTATCTCCTATGATCCTATGATTCCATCAGATGCGCCATGGGGCTTATACAATTTCACCTAGTCCAAAGGTACTTGCAAGGTGAATGACATCAACAGGACTAGTAAATGAGGGTGAGGGGAAGTGTAAAGGGTGGTACATAACTCAAAATGGTATAACACACACAGTATTGGATTCTCACACACTTGCCCGTATTGAGATTAGAGCTCCTGCCTACTTAATTATTTCTACTATAGCTTTACACAGTTATCAGGTGCACCACAGGGGTTATACAATTTCATCTAGTCCAAAGGTATTTGTAAGGTGAATTACATCAACAGGACTAGTTAATTAGGGTGAGGGGAAGTGTAAAGGGTGGTACACAACTCAAAATGGTATAACACACTCAGTATTTGCCTCTCTCTCTCTCTCTCTCTCTCTCTCTCACACACACACACACACACACACACACACACACACACACACACACACACACACACACACACACTCACACACACACACACACACACACACACACACACACACACACTTGCCACTATTGGGATTAGAATTCCTGCCTATCTAGTTATTTGTACTACAGTGTTACACAGTTACCACATGCACTACAGAGCTCACTGGACTAACAACTGGCTAAAGGTGCTGAGGTAAAGTATTACAAGTGGCAGAAAGTCTGCCTTCAGTTTTCCCCTTAGCTCTTGCTAGTTCTTTCTCTCTTGCACTTCAAATAGCATAATAGTTTTGCACTTCAAAGGTTATTGTATCAATAAGTGTATCACACCTAGGAGCCATCAGCAGTAATCGTTCCTCACAAAATTAGCCACAGTAATTAGTAGTCATGACCACTCCTCCTGGCATGATTGAAGTGCAGTTTTCTGTACATTCACCCATTAACCTGGTTTACTTGGTAATTCTGAGGCACTGTTGCAACTGCCTCATATACACAGCACTCAGACTTGTGAGAGTTATCTCTATATCACCAAATTTGGAAATATGCACTTCTCCAGTGAAGACTGGACTAGCTGGTCAAGAGGATAAGGTCAACACCTGCACCGCATCATGTGGAACACATAGCTTGCCACAGCATCCACTATCACAGCCCTGACATACACTCACAAACCACACACCCACCTTCAGAGAGGCACTCAATAGACATTTACACCACCAGCACAGACCAGCAAGACAGACACCCCTCAGCCACCACAACACAGCACATGCTAAAGGAGACATATGTCACCTACACAGTGTGCCCCTCAACCAATACAGTAATCATGGGTGTCTCAATACTGAGGCACACAGATGTCCGGCTCACTATATTGACTATGGAGAAGGTCTATCACATGGCAGCATCCAACACATGGCACACCCAGTCAGGTCACTCCACAACAACTACAGGTATCACTCTGTCATTGTCCATGTGTGTGTGTGTGAATCACCTGAGATGCACTTCCCTGGACTACATGACAAGAGACATGGTTGAGCTCTCAGATTATGTGAGCCAGGCAGCTATAACTGTAGCCCTTAGCAGTATACTACCTTCACCTAGAATGATGCTGCAGTACTATCAACAAATGATTGACTTCACAGGAAATCCTTTTCTGATTAACATCTTAGGTAAAGCCCCATCCTTTGTTTATAGGAAAGCCAGGAACATTAGAGGTTTTGTTGAATTTAAACCTAGACCATATGAGAGAAACACTAAAAGATGTGAAACTAATTGTACATTTTGTATATTTATACAGCAAGGTGATACTTTTTATTGCCCTTATTTAAAGAAAATCATTAAGACCAGTACAGGGGGTGACTGTAACACTACAAAAGTAATTTACAGGGCAGAGTACAAAGCCAAACACCTTTCTCTTCATAAAAGACACACAGGTTTTAAGTTCCAGATCCTGGATCGCATAGACATGGGTGATCCTGAAGAAGACATCCCGAATATTCTGAAGAAACTTGAACTCACGACAGATATGGATATATCACATATGGGCCACCTACAGCTAGCTGGGGGTAATCCTGTCTGATGTGTGTGTGTGTGTGTGTAGGGACAGTAAAGGTGTATATAGCTGTCTGTATGCACATATATATCTACACAATATAGTCATATAGACCAATGTAGGTTCCAACATGTCCTGTGATTCTCTAAGTGTAGGAGCATGCCCAGTGTGACCTTGTATAGTTAGAGTAGGACTCCCTTCCAGAGATGTGCACTCCAGTCCAGAGAAATACTAGCCATATGAAGTGTACACTGGTATTATAATGGCAGCAATTTACATGCTTTCCCAACAAGGCCAGTTGGGAGGTGTGGCTAACGCCAGTTAAGTTATAGTCCAGCAACCTGTTGATATACTGGTTGGGGATCTTCTGCTTCTGTGGTATCTGTGTAACCTGGGATGTGATATCCTCATGTGGCCATACCTGTCTGCTGTGCATTTTTTGGCAGATTGTCCGGGCGTTTGGCTAGAGGTTTTGTCCAGTCTGCATAAACATGTGTTTTTTATGGCAAGTTATTTCAGTATAATTGAAGAGTGATGTTACAACATATTGACAGACATTCCTGTGTCAGCCTAGATAAGCTTCAGACAATTCCTGCTACTGCAAACCCCTCAACCTACCAACTTTCTCAGTATGTCAGGGCAATATTTACCACACATGCCTATCATTGTGCCTTTGTTCTACATTTACTTCTGCCCTTGTTCAGACATGTTCTTGTCAGAGGTTTGGTGTTATGGGTGTGGGTACAGACTACATTGTACTATGCAGGCATGTCCATTATATACAACGGCAGACATAAAACAAGGAAAAAAGCCATATTGACAATGACCACTGGCAACAGTACCAAGAAGCTTGATTATTCACAAAAACCCTAGCACCTCAGCTACACAGCCCTCAAGAAGTCCATTATATGTGTAGTATATTCCACATAGCACTGTGGCTTTCAGGTATGTTGGTGGCAGAGTAATAGGTGTCACTGACATGCATAATAATTGGCACTGCAGTTATCTGCACATGGCCTTGTGACAGACAGCCTGCACCTAAGGCAGAACAAGATGACAGCCAGGAGAACATGCTGGCCAGATCCTGACAGTATTGACCATACATGAACATAGCTCATTGACCCCTGCATATTGAGCACATGCAACATGTTTTCATGTGTATTGGGACAGCCCTACCAATCTGTGTTATGCTGCTATTTCCCTGCAAACATACATGTTACTGCATTTCTGTGGTTATATGGGGGGCACACCTGTCAACTGTAGACATTTGCAGAGATTGTGCTGATATTTGCTTTACATTTTGATTCCATTTACCATACTATTGTGCCCTGTCTTGGTTCATAGATTCATAGGTTCATAGATTGGTACTAGGCTATTGGCCCAAGGGCCTGTACAAGCCTAGCCATAACAATTCCCTGGCTATTTCTTCCCACAATATTTACTTCCTTGGACCCCTGTCTAGCAGGGTGACTGATGTGATCCCCGGGGTAAATTTCCTATCTCCTATCCAGTCGTCAAGGTTCCTTTTGAAGAGGGCCAAGGAGGTGCTCTGCTTGACATGTTTGGGCAGTCTATTCCAGGGTATGGGGAATCTATGGGTCAGGAACCTATCCCTCCAGCATGTTTTGTTCATTGTGAAGACAAGGTTTAGGTCCCTGGAGCGTGTGGCTCTGATGGATTGGGATTTCTTTAAGTGTAGCATGTCCAACAGCTCTGGATTTGACATGGCTTTGTATGTTAAACAGAGATCGCCTCTGAGTAGACAATATGCAACAGAGTATAGCTGAAGTTTTTTTAGTCGGTCAGCATAGAGCATCTGCTTTAGGCCTGTGATTCTTTTAGTGATGTATTTCTGTGGCCTTTCCAGTTGTTGCAGATGTCTTGTGAGATACATACCAAATGGGACATTGTACTCTATGATGGGTCTAATGAGGGATGAGTACAGTGGGACAATGACCTCCTTTTTTCTGGATGAAAAGCCCTTAGTGATGAGGTGTGCCACACAGAAGGATTTCCTGATTGTTACGGCGATGTGGTTATCGAAGGTGAGACCACTGTCCACCTGTGTTACTAAGTCTCTTATCACACTTTCAGTGTTTAGTGTACTGCCACCTATGTGGTAATACACAGGTACATGTTTTTTCCCAAATAGGATAACTATACATTCTTAGCATTAAGCTTGAGCCCATGGCTCTGGCACCAAGCATCTGTTTCTGTAAGGCCCTTTTGTAGAATATCCACATCATTAGGGGATTCAATAATGGCTCCCAGTTTGCAGTCATCTGCAAACTTTGCTAGCCAGAGTCCCTTAGTGTTGGCCTGTACTTCAGAGAAGTAGATGCCAAATAAGAGCGGTCCCAGGACTGAACCCTGAGGTACTCTACTTGTCAATTGTCTGCAGCTGGATTTGGAGTCAGCTACTTTTACAGTGTGGGATCTGTCAATAAGCCAGTTGGCAACCCATTGCGTGACATAGGGATTTATACCCAACTTAGTAAGTTTATCTATGATTCCAGAGTGGGGGATGGTGTCGAAGGCCTTGGAGAGGTCCAGATAGGCTGTGTGGACCACCTTACCCTCCTCCACAGTTCTGGAGACTGATTTGAAGAACTCAATCAGGTTTAGGAGACACGATCGGCCCTTCATGAACCCAAACTGGGTGAGGTCCAGTGTTTGAAGGTTGCCAAATGTCATTTATAAGTTGCATGCCTTGCAGATTAGGCTCTTCAGACTGATAGGACGGGAGTTCCCAGGATCCAAGGTGGATCCCCCCCTCGTGGAGTGGGATAACTATATTGTGCGCCACTCAGTGGACACAAAGCCTGAGGTGAGGCTATGATTAAGCATGACACTTAGGTGAGGTGCCAGTTCATTTTGTAATTCATGTAGTACACAGCCCGGGATGTCATCTGGTCCCATGGATGCTGTATTCTTAGCTTTGGAAAATGCGGTTTTTACCTGTGTGGCCATGATTACTGGAATTTGCCAATCTTTTGGTATTGAGATGGGCCCTTTAGGGGGTGAGAGGGGGGGTGAAGTTGGCACTGAATCGATCTGCCAGGATATTGGCAATGTCCTTGGGATCACTATATTTAATGCCATTCTGTTGTAGCTCAGATCAGATCAGGGCATTGCCATTTAGATTCTTGACATCTCACCCAGACTCTGCTACACTTTGCTCTGAGGGAAAGTTTGGTTTTCTTTTTATTTGCTGTATTTTGTATTAGCTTATTGCCTTTTTATATTTTGAGTGCTGTGATTTGTTTTCACCTTGTATTTTGCTTGTGTTCTGCTTTTAACTTCATATTAAAACTCCAAAAGACACCACAGCTCTGTCTCTTGTGAGTCAGGCAGAAATTAGAACTGATCAATTAAGGACTCATACGTAAGACCAAAGAGGTCACTTAAGGTTAATCATTTGTGAACTGAGGGGGTGGAGCTAGGAACTAACCCTTCTATTTAAGGGGTAAAATAAAACATTTCAGAGCTTTATTGGAAAGGCTCACCCAGACTCTGCAAAACTTTGCTGTGAGGGAAAGGTTGGTTTGTATTTTATTTGTTGTATTTTGCATTAGTTTATTGCCTTTTTATATTTTGAGCGCTCTGATTTGTTTTATTTATCTTGTGTTTTGCTTGTGTTCTGCTTTTAACTGCATATTAAAACTTCATAAGACACCACATCTCTGTCTTTTGTGAGTCAGGCAGAAATTAGAATTGATCAATTAAGGACTCATACATAAGACAGAAGAGGTCACTTAAGGTTAATCATTTGTGAACTGAGGGGGTGGAGCTAGGAACTAAACCTTCTATTTAAGGGGTAAAATAAAACATTTCAGAGCTTTATTGGAAAGGCTCACCCAGACTCTGTTACACTGTGCTGTGAGGGAAAGGTTGGTTTGCTTTTTATTTGTTTATTGGAAAGGCTCACCCAGACTCTGCTACACTTTGCTCTGAGGGAAAGGTTGGTTTGCTTTTTATTTGTTGCATTTTGTACTAGTTTATTGCCTTTTTATAGTTTGAGTGATTTGTTTTCTTTATCTTGTGTTTTGCTTGTGTTCTGCTTTTAACCGCATATTAAAACTTCAAAAGACAACACAGCTCTGTCTCTTGTGAGTCAGGCAGAAATTTTTCCCCACCCCCCACCCTGTCACTGTTGTGTTCTTAAATACCACTGACTTTCTAGTCGCCAGCCTCTTATGTTAATTTGACCATATATCTCATTTCCTCTCTGCTTTCACTGACTTATGCGAGTAAGCACAAAATTATCATTTTGTGAAATCACTCCCCTTCAACTATTTAAATTTATTGGCCATTCTACTGTATTCCATAGTACCAGAATACAAAAGTGATCACCCCCTTTCAATCTATCTTGCTGTTTTAAAAAATAGTGACTCTCCACTAAAACTTAACTTTTTAGACAGGTAAAACTTAAGTTACATACTTTCACATCTAACTTCTCTAGTGCACACTGCAGTGTTTAGGATAAACCAATTTTTTCATCTTACCTTTAAGCATCCCTGTGACTAGCACTTGCTCTAATACCTGCTGGAAAGCACTAGGAAGCCTTAAACTGATACAAGCACTCAACTCTCCTTATTAATAAGGAGAAATTAATTATAGGCACTAAACAACCTATAATTGCAAGGTACCTTGCTAAGGTAAGGGAAAACAGCTCATTTACTTTTCAAAAAAAAGCACCAAGCCAGGCATGTCCAAGGGTCAGCTTCCATTGATTTCTCCTGTCCACCTGCTGAATCTGGGCATACTGGGGCAATGCAGCAGTTGCCTCATGTACACAGGCAACCCTCTCCTACCACCCAACACTACAACCTGTGAGAGATGCACTTACATAGCCAAACTGGAAGCAAAGCTCTCTCCACCCAAGATTGTGTTAGACAGTCAAGAGGAGAAGGTCAACACCTGCACTACACCTCAAGCAACACATAGCCCTTCTAAACTCACACCACCAACACCCACACATAGCAACACTAAATCCACATATGCGGAGGCCCTGAACTGTAACCTACCCAAGCAACAATGACTTCCGAAGCTGAAACGCAAACACCAATCACAACCAAAGTGTCACATAGCTCACAACACCAGTGTGCCACCCAGCAACAGCCCCTAAGGCAAGACAATGTACCTAACACTTTAGTCATAGGAGACTCTATTGTCAGGCACACTGATGTCCCACTCACCAGGCTGAACAAGGAGAAAATTACAGTGAGCTGCCTGTGAGGTGCCAGGATCCGCCACATAACTCATGCACTCAAGTCACTCCACAACAAGTACAAATATGACTCTGTCATTATCCATGTTGGAGTGAATGACTTGAGACATACCTCCCTAGACTACATGAAAATAGATATGGAAGAGCTTTTGGATCATGTGGCCCAGGCAGGTATGACCCTAGCCCTGAGTAGCATCCTGCCTTCGTCCAGAATGATACCACAATATAAGGACAAAATGATTGACTTCAACAATTGGCTAAGCTTCTGGTGTCATTCAAAGGGGATCCAGTATCTGTCTGCCTGGACGACATGATCAACAGACCATGATGCTTTGCCAGAGATGGTCTGCACCTGTCACCCCTGGGATTCAGGTTACTGGCTAAGGCTCTTGCCACCCCCTATAGTGCCTTTTTTAGGCAAAGTTCAAAGTACAAAACCACCACTGTAACAAGTACAAGCATGCAAAATCTGAAGGTAATGCTACTCAATGCTAGAAGTCTAAACCTCAAAATGCACTCTCTCGAGGCACTCCTAAAAATGGAGAACATTGATATCTGTGCAGTAACTGAGACCTGGTTCAAGGCTCCAGAGAGCACCCCTGCAATACCAGGCTACAACTCTTACCACACTTTTTGGGCACCAAACCAGGATCAAAACACTAAAGGTGGAGGAGTGTCCAAATTCACCAAGGATATTTACACCACCAGGTTAGTTGTCCAACACAATGTGTCTGAAATTCTCCAGGTGCAACTAACACTAGGTAAGACTGCAATCCAAATTGTAGCTTGCTACAGATCTCCCATCATGCCCCAAGATCCTCACTACACCTTTCTAAACATACTGGAAAATATTAATATACATGAACTACAAAATGAACTGGCACCTCACCTAAGTGTCATGTTTAATCATACCCTCACCTCAGGCTTCATGCCCACTGAGTGGTGCACAGCTACAGTTATCCCACTCCACAGAGGAGGATCCACCTTGGCTCCCAGGAACTACCACCCCATCAGTCTGACGAGCCTGATCTGCAAGGCCATAGAACATATTATCACAGAACTTATAAACAAAGACATTGGCAACCTTAAAACACTGGACCCCAGTTTGGGTTCATGAAGGGCCGATCTTGTCACCTGAACCTGACTGACTTCTTCAAATCAGTCTCCAGAACTGTGGACGAAGGCAAGACAGTCCATCCAGCCTATCTGGACCTTGCCAAGGCCTTTGACACCATCCCCCCACTCTGGAATCATAGATAAACATACTAAGCTGGGCATTAATTCCTATGTCACTCGATGGGTTGCCAACTGGCTTACTGACAGAACCCACACTGTAAAAGTAGCTGTCTCCAAATCCAGCTCCAGACTATTGACAAGTGGAGTACCTCAGGGTTCAGTCCTGGGACCTCTCTTGTTTGGCATCTACTTATCTGAAGTACAGGCCAACACTAAGGGACTCTGGCTAACAAATTTCACAGATGACTGCAAACTGGGAGCCATTATTGAATCCCCAAATGATGTTGATACTCTACAAAAGGGCCTAACAGAAACAGATGCTTGGTGCCAGAGCCATGGGCTCAAGCTCAATGCCAAGAAATGTATAGTAATCCCCTTTGGGAAAAAACATGTACCTGTGAATTACCACATAGGTGGCAGTACACTAAACACCGAAAGTGTGATAAGAGACATAGGGACACAGGTGGACAGTGGCCTCACCTTCAATAACTACATTGCCACAACAGTCAGGAAATCCTTTATATGTGGCACACCTCATCACTAAGGGCTTTTCATCCAGAAAAAATGAGGTCATTGTCCCACTGTACTCATCCCTCATTAGACCCATTATAGAATACAATGCCCCATTTGGTATGTACCTCTCAAGACATCTGCAACAACTGGAAAGGCCACAGAAATACATCACTAAAAGAATCACAGGCCTAAACCAGATGCCCTATGTTGACCACCTTAAAAAACTCCAGCTATACTCTGTCGCATATCATCTACTCCGAGGTGATCTCTGCTTAACATACAAGGCCATGTCAAACTCAGAGCTGTTGGACATGCTACACTTAAAGAAATCCCAATCCCTCAGAGCCACACACTCCAGGGATCTAAACATTGTCATCACAATAAACAAAACATGCTGGAGGGATAGGTCCATGACCCAGAGACTCCCTGGACTCTGGAATAGACTGCCCATACATGTCAAGCAGAGCACCTCTTTGGCCCTCTTCAAAAGGAACCTTGATGATTGGATGGGAGAAAGGAAATTCATCCCGGGGATCACGTCAGTTGCCCTGTTAGACAGGGGTCCAGGGAATAAATAGTGTGGGAAGAAATAGCCAGGGAATTGTTATGGCTAGGCTTGTATAGGCCCTAGGGCCAATAGCCTAGTACCAACCTATGAACCTATGACATAGCTATAGAATGTCTTGTGGTTGTCTTTGGAATCTCTGGCAATTTTATTTTCGTAACTAGCTTTGGAGAATTTTATGAGGGATCATGGGGACTACAGGCATATCAGTAAGGAGCACAGGTGAAATTGTTATGGCATATATTTGCATGCCAGACTTGTTACCCTTCAGAGCCTTACTGCAACTGTGAGACCTGCTGTGTTATGACTGCGTGGGTCTGAGGGTGGGGGGTGATTCAAGATTCCTGCCATTTGTGGAGCTTTTCCAGACATTTCTCTCTGGCTTTCTACAGCTGACTTGCTGTGTGGGTCTGAGGGGTGGTTATGGGACCTCACACTGACATCCATGGCTGTGAGCTATAACCCCCAGTTAGTTGGCACCACACATATACTGCAGTGGGATTTGTCACCTCAGGTGCTACTGCATAGTGTTGGGAGGCCAGTATTTGGCAGACATTTCCTGGTCTCTCACATACCTATCAGTTGTCTGCTGCTATCCCAATAGTCCACTCTATTCTCTTGCATGCATGCAACAATGCCATACATATCCTAGCAGATAATACTGATACACTGATTTACTGTTAAGGCAACTTGACTTACCTTGTGCCTGTGGCAGTTGTGTGTACGGAGCTTTAGGGATGCCTATGTTAGATGCACACAGTACACTGTCTATACATGGTAAATTGCAGGTAGTGTGATGTGTGTGTCATCATTTTTTACTTTGTGTGTGAGTAGAGAGAGGTGTCATTCCCTGGGTGCCTACAGCATCAATGTGTGTGCTATGTATTGCCTCTTTGCCAAGGCCAGGCCATACTGGGCATGCCTCAGTCTGCCTACAGGGGCTGGCTCGGGGATTCCTCATCCGAGTCCCTCTGTGCCTCTGGGGACCTTGACAATGATGGGGGGGGTTGTGTGGCCCTTCCCCATCCTGTTCTTGCTGCATCTTTTTCCACAGGATGATATTTTGTAGAACGGTACATACTATGAACATGTGTGCACATATGAGTGGAGAGTATTGCAAGGCTCCACCAGATATGTCCAGGCAGTGGAACCATGACTTGAGCATCCCAAACACATGCTCTATAATGATCCTGGTTTGTGTGTGTTCCTCATTATGACATTCTTGCATGGGTGTGTGCGCATTTCTGATGGGTGTTATCATCCACGTCTCCAGTGCATAGCCAGCATCCCCCAACACATGGCCATACGAGATGCCACCCCAGCAAATCCCTCATACAGCTGTGAGGAATGTCAGATGTGGAAGTCGTGATAGCTTCCAGGGCTGCCAGCACACACATTCATAATGCCCTGGGCATTGCACATGACCTGGCAGTTGATGAAGGGGAAGCCCTTGTGGTTTATGTAGACCCTACCCTGCTCACCGGGTGGTGCTTTGATGTGGATGTTCATGCAGTCTATGGCACCCAGTACCTCCGAGTATTCAGCTACACGGTGGGAGAGGCGCATATTGTTGGTCAATTCCTCACGGGTGTTGGGGAAGTATATATGGTCACAGGCATTTGGTAGCATGGCATCCAGGAACTGGTGGAGTTCTCTGGATGCAGATACCTGTGACACCCCCATGATATCCCCAGTAGGTCTTTGGAAAGTACCTGTAGCTAGTATTCTTAGGGCTACACATACTTTAGTATCCACTGGGATGGGTTCCCCTCTGTTCATTCTGAATGTGAGGTGTGGCCGGCACAGCTCCAAAGTTTGCTGAAGTATGTCCCTGTCCACTCTGTAGCACTCTACTACCTCCAGGTCATGTAGCCCCTTGTAGGTTACCCTGGGTCTGAACACTCTTCTCCTCCTGAGTCTGGGGCAGTTGTCAGCATTATCCTACTCTCTGCCTTCAGCCTCTGGCACATACTGATGGATCAAAGCAATGGCAGCCCCTAACATTTTTCCAGTTAAAATTTCCCCACATATTTGTGGGGCAAACCGGACTGTAAGGTGTTTCCATACTTTATACTGTGGTGTTACAGATGCTGCCTGTATGATTGGCTCGCTATGATACATTCCAGCTGCCACCTACATTACTCATGGCTTTGATTTTGCCACTGTGAGTGTTAGAGGCATTACTGGTAATTTGAGCATGATTGCCTTTATTCTGCTGTTGCCTTCTTTTTAATTTTTTTTTTACTTACATCTCCTCCCACTTTCAGCTATGCAGCCACCTGCCAGCTGTATTATTGTGTGCTGTACCTAGCCCATTGTGAGTTGCAAGAGTCCCATATTAGTGATTTCTACTTCATTTCTACTTTATTGTGCTGTTGCCCTTTATTTTTATATTTTTTTTACATCTCCTGCTGGCTGTATTAATATGTTCATAGGTAGGTACTAGGCTATCAGCCCAAGGGCCTATGTAAGCCTAGCCAACAAGGTTTCCTGGCTTATGCCACCCAAGAAAGTTATTTTCCTATGCCACTGTCAAGCAGAGACACAGAAGTGATCCCCGGGGTGTATTTCCTATTTCCCATCCACTCATCAAGATTTTTCTTGAAGAGTGCTAATGAAGAACTGTGCTTGACATAGATGGGTAGCCTGTTCCAGAGTATGGGAAGTCTCTGGGATAGGAATCTAAGCCTCCAGCATGTCCTGTTTATTGTGGTGACAAGGTTTAGGTCCCTAGAGCATGTAGCTCGGAAGGATTGGAATTTCTTTAGGTGTAGCATGTCCAACAGCTCTGGGTTTGACATAGCTTTATATGTTAGGTAGAGATCATCTCAGAATAGGCGATATGCTACGGAGTAAAGCTGGAGTTTTTTGAGACGGTCAGTGTAGGGCATTTGTTTGAGGTCAGTAATCCTCATTGTGAGGTACTTCTGTGGCCTTTACAGCTGCTGCAGATGTCTTGTGAGGTACATTCCAAAAGGGGAGTTGTACTCTATAATGGGTCTAATGAGTGTCGAGTAGAGAGGAACAATGACCTCTTTTTTCCTGGATGAGAACCCTTTTATGATGTGGTGTGCCACGTAGAAGGATTTCCTGACTACTGTGGCGATGTGACTATCAAAGGAGAGACTACTGTCCACCTGGGTCCCAAGGTCTCTTATCACACATTTGGTGTTAAGTAGACTGCTGCCTATGTGGTAGTTCATGGGTACAGAGTTTTTACCAAAGGGAATGACACTGCACTTTTTGGCACTGAGCTTGAGGCCATGGCTCTGACACCAGGCATCTGTCTCAGCGAGGCCCTTTTGTAGGATGTCCACATCATTTGGGGACTTGACTATGGCTCTTAGTTTACAGTCATCTGTGAACTTCATTAGCCAGAGGCCTTCTGTGTTAGCCTGTACTTCAGAGAAGTAGATACCAAACAGGAGAGGTCCCAGGACGGAACCCTGTGGTACTCCACTTGTCACTGCTTTGAGGTCAGATTTGGAGTCTGCAACTTTTACAGTGTGGGTTCTGTCAGTGAGCCAGTTGGCAACCCATCTTGTGACGTAGGGATTTATACCTAGTTTAGTGAGTTTAGCTATAATTCCAGAATGGGGGATGGTGTTGAAAGCCTTGGCAAGGTCAAGATTGGCATTGGCTGTGTGAACCACCTTACCCTCATCTACGGCTTTGGTGACTGCCTCAAAGAAGTCGATCAGGTTCAGGAGGCTTGATCTGCCTTTCACAAACCTGAACTGGGTGGGATCCAGAGTTTGGAGGTTACCAATGTCTTTGTTAATGAGTTCCATGATGATACATTTCATGGCCTTGCAGACCAGGCTTATCAGGCTAATAGGTCGATAGTTCCCTAGATCAGTGGTGGCTCCCCCTTTGTGGATAACTGTTGCTGTGCGCTATTCAGTGGGCACAAAGCCTGATGTGAGGCTATTATTGAACAAGTTGCTTAAGTGGGGAGCCAGTTTGTTCTGAAGTTCATGTAAAACGCAGCCTGGGATGTTGTCTAGTCCCATGGATGCTGTGTTTTTGGCTTTAGATAGTGCAGCTTTTACCTGCATAGTTGTGATTACAGGGACTCTGCATTCTTCCTGTATAGCTATGGGCCATTTAGGGGGTGAGGGGGAGGTAAAGTTAGCACTGAACCTATCTGCCAGGATGTTGGCAGTATCAGTTGGTTCTGTAATTTTCATGCTGTTGTGCTGCAACTCAGAGCAGATCTGGGTGTTGCCATCGAGATTCTTGACATAGCTATAGAATGCTTTGTGGTTGTCCTTAGAATTAGTGGTGATTTTGTTTCCATAGCTAGCTTTGGAGGATCTTATAAGGGATCTCAGCTTCTTACTGAGGCTGACCAAGGAGCTCCTCTACTCATGGGATTTTACTCTCTTTTGCAACAGTTTCTTCCTTCTGTTCTACAGTTTGTTTATGGCAGGGAACCACCAGATTGGCTTCCTTTTTTTGGAGGATAGTGTCTTGGTTCTGTTTGGGATAGCACGATCCATTCACTCGTGTAAGTGCTTATAGAGTGCATTTGTGTAGGATTCAGCAGTCGTAACTGTATTGTTCATCTGCATGGGTGTCATGAAGTTCACCACTTCTGTCTTAAGAAGCATGAAGTTGGCTTTGGAGAATTTTTTTACCATGGTTTCCTTAATGGGGGGTGGGGGCGGGATGTGGATATCAAGGGTGATTAGCTTGTGGCCGGATCGGACCAACGAGGAGTTGACTTCAGGTGTGGAACACCGTTCACTCATGTTGGTAATGACTAGGTCTAGGATATTGTTGCCCCTGGTGGGGGTGTGGATACGTTGATCCAGGGCATTGGAGTTTATGAATTCCAGAAAGCATTGCGCTAAGGAGTTGGCACATGAGTAGTTTTTCCAGTTAATGGTGGGGTAGATGAAGTTGCCAATTATTAGGGTGTTTGGTTGAACCCTAATATTTTCCAGTACATCAAGAAAAGAGGAGTGGGAATCCTTGGGCATGGTGGGGATCTGTAGAAAGCTACAATTTGGATTGCAGTTTTGCCCAGAGTTAGTTGCACTTGGATAACCTTGGATGCATTATGCTGAACAACTAGTCTGGAGGTGTGGATATCCTTAATGAATATGGACACACCTCCGCCTTTGGTGTTTTGGTCCAGGTTACATGGCCGAAAAGTGTGGTATGAGTTATAGCCTGGTAGTGTAGGGGTGCTCTTTGGAGCCTTGAAGTAGGTCTCAGTCACTGCACAGATATCGATGTTCTCTATTTTAAGGAGTGCCTCGAGTGAGTGCATTTTGAGATTTAGACTTCTAGCTTTGAGTAGCATTACCCTTAGTTTTTGCTTGCCTGTTCCTGCTATTTTGGTGAATTTGACATTTGAACCTTGCCTAAAACAGGCACTATAGGGGCAGCAAGAGCCTTAGCCAGTATCCAGAATCCCAGGGGCGGCAGATGCAGGCCATCTGTGGCAATGCATCGTGGTCTGTCGACCAAGTCATCCCAAGCAGACAGATACTGGATCCCCTTAGAATGACACTAGAAGCTTAGCCAATTGTTGAAGTGAATCATTTTGTCCTTGTACTGCGGTATCATTCTGGGCGATGACAGAATGCTACTCAGGGCTAGGGTCATACCTGCCTGGGCTACAAGATCAGAGCGCTCTTCCATGTCTCTTTTCATGTAGTCTAGGGAGGTACGTCTCAGGTCATTCACACCAACATGGACAATTACAGAGTCATATTTGTACTTGTTGTGGAGTGACCTGAGTGCGTGGGTTATGTGGCGGATCTTGGCACCCAATAGGCAGCTGACAGTAACCTTCTCCTTGTTTAACCCAGTGAGTGGGACATCAGTGTGCCTAACTATAGAGTCACCTATGACTAGTGTGTTGGGTACGTTGTTTTGCCTTATTGGCTGTGGTTGAGTGGCACACTGAGTCTGTGGGCTATGTGTCATTTGGGTTGTGTTGGGGGATGGAGGTTGCTTGCATTTCTGCTTTGGAGGCCTCTTTTGCTTAGGCAGATTATTATTGAGAGCCTCTGCAAATGTTTTTGTGTTACTATGTGTGGATTTTGGTAGTGTAGATTTAGTGAGACTATGTGATGAGTGTGGTGTGGTGCAAATGTTTACCTTCTCCTCATGACTGTCAAGTTCAGTCTTGGTTGGAGAGAGCTTTACCTCCAGTTTGGCTACATAAGTGCATCTCTCATAGGTTGTAGTGTTGGGTGGTAGGAGGAGAGCATTGTCTGTGTACATGAGGCAATTTCTACATTGCCTCAAGATGCCCAAATTCATCAGATAGACAGGAGAGAACACTGGAAGCTGACCCTTGGACATGCCTGAATAAAAAACTATTTTCCTCTAGATAAGTGAGGAAAGTGAGTACAAGAGCTGTTTTTCTCTAAGCAAGTGAGAAAAGTAAGTACAAAAACTGTTTTCCTCTAGGTAATGAGGAAGGTTGAGTGCTATAGTAATTAGTAGCTTATTTAGTGCTTACCAGTTCTGAACAAGTGCTGAGCACAAAAAAGCAAATTTAAGTGCTAAAACTAAGAATCTGTATCTGCACTAGACGAGTTACAGTACAGAAACAAGTGCAAATGCAGCCTTTCAAATCAGAAAGTTGAGAGAGATGGAAGAGATTGCCCAAACGGCCAATAACTACAATTTCTGGGCCAGAACCACTCCTTATGTGGTAGACAGGTTACCTAGTGCTTACCACTCCCCCTGATAAGCTAGAAGGCTTCCATCCAACACAGAAAGGCTTGGGGGACTCAGAAGCTTGCATACAGTCCTGGGTACAGCAAATCTGTATCTGGAACACTAGTTACAGGAAAGGTAGGAAACAGGCTTACAGTTTTTTTTTTTTTTTTTTTACAGAAAAGTAGCTAAAACAGTAGTACAAACAATTCACATGCAGTGCAAACTAGCGCACTTGAGTATGTGGCAATATTAAACCAAACACAGTTTAAAAAATGCAATTAAATTAAAAAGGACTAACAATAAGTGCAGAAAGAGTTTATTAGGTAGAATGTGGTAAAGAGATGGGACTGGGGGAATGTCCCAGATCAAATCTACAGTGGGGCGGGCAACTGTAAAAGCCACCAAATTTAAACTACAACCCAGAAATAGGGAGGGTGGGTGAGACAAAACAGTTTCATCAGAGATCTAAGCAACAATTAACAGTACAAACTCTAAAACAAAAAAAATATACTGAGTATATATAAATGAGTGCTTTCAATGGCCCGTTGTGTGTTGCAGTATCCCATATTTCTGTTTGTACTGCATTTCCCTTGTTCTGCTATTTCCTTTTACTTTTCCTATGTCGTTCCTGTTTAATCCCCAGCACGCCACCCAGACCCATTTAACTAGTGTGTAAACAGCAAGAAATGGCCCTCACCTGGCCACGAACATGGTCCTTAGTTCATGGAATAAGAGTAAACAGCCTCAGACACACACCCTCGCTTACCTTAGCAGAAACCAGCCAACAGAGCTCCAATGTGCTTACAGCAAGCATGACACACCCCCTTTTCATATTACTTGCTCCTCCTGCCTACATGATTGTGCTAGAACACCTACATGGTTAGGTGCAGTCTGACACCTAGAAGAAATTTGTGATTCAGTACAAATCCCCACATTAACATAACCCACTGCCTTCAGCCCTAGTATTGCACTACATATGACACATGAGCCTTCCTCCTTAGCAACCACTGTTCCCAGCCATCGTTTACTTTCTGCATGCCACTTTCTATAATGGTAAAATGCAGAATTCCCTCATGTTCATGTTTTCACCCTTCGTTTTTCGTTTTCTGCCTCCTCCCACTAGTGTAGCACTTCCCATGCACTCAATGGCCAAGATCGGCCAACAAAAATAAAACTTTAAATTATTTTTCTTTCAAGCAGGTTTGCATGCCAATGCCCATATATTTGGCCATTGGCATGCATAACCACTCTAATACATGCTTTATTGAGCAATGACATGCCTCCGTTGTATAATTTGCAGAAATGTATTCGTTTAGTAACCAAATACATTTCTTCATCTTACACTGTTCCAGCATGGAGACCTGCCGACTTCCTGGATAGCTGGATTAGCTCATTTGCATGGTTTTCACCAGCAAATGAGCTGATTAGCATCCAGCATGGCTTTCCGTGCTGGAACAGTGTAGGGCCACTCGTGCACATCCAAGCCGCACGTATCTGGATCACGAAGCAGCCATTTTCCATGCAGGTGCAGGTATACTGCTTCTGCACAGAAAATTTCACTTTGTGAATCCTGGGGAATAATAATAATAATAATAATAACTAAAATGTCATTAGAAAACACATTGATGTTGCTTTTAAATAAAGTTTCTGCCACAGGTAGACAACAGCATAAGAAGAATCTCACATTAGCCTCACTATGTTCCTTCTTTGCAAAGGTATATTCCTTTATCAGAGCAGTAATGATTGCTGGGGTGGACATCACACTCCACCACATGTAAAGCAAATTAATCTGGAATCCAAGATTTAGACAGCTCAGAGAAAATGACACACCATCCTGTAGGTTTGCCACACTTTGCTCTTTTAGGAATAGTGCCAGTCATAGCATATTCACATAGTCACATTGTGTAACATTCTTTTGTACTTTGTCTGCTATATTGTGTTTATAAATATCACTTCTCAGCAAACACTTATTGCTAAGGCAATCACAGCTGCAGTTAGATCTGGCAAGTCAGTTTTATTGATGTTCAAACCAGTCACCAATCAGGCTTCTAGCTTCATTTCCATGATCTTCACATCTTGAGTCTACTTTGTTTGACTACGGCAATGTCAGATAATTATTCCCCAACTTTGGTTATATAGATATTTGCCATTTAATTAAATCATCCTTTTCTATTTCATATGTTTCAGCTGAATGCATCCATTGTGCATCCATGCTTCTAGAAACTGCCATTGCTTACCTGTGTCTTAACATCCTTCAGTCTTCATGGCCAGATCATAGGTAAACAGCAATACCCTGTTCACATCTCTTGGTGTTGCTGCAGGTGTAACACCACAAAAAAGTAGGGAATGTTGTTTACAGTGTGGCCAATAACCTGCGATGGTCAACAACCTTTTTAAATAAAGTTGGTGCGTACAACTTCTAGGTTCAATGGACATGTGCATATCAGCTCTCTTTAAAAGTCATTTCAATACCAGACCTAACCACTGTATTTATATAAGGCAGTATAATGGAAAAACATTGTATAATGTCAAATTGTTTAAAAAATTGTTGTGCATTAATCTCTTTAAAATCAGAACATTGTATTATACGTTACAGGTACTGTTTTATGAATTAGCTTATATTTCTTTGTTCTTGTCTGTCATCAATTTCTGTGTTTTTATCTTGAACTCACCCAGTGTTATATGTACATTACTATGAAGTTTTGTCCCTTTTACTGATTTTTTGTGACTTTATCACAGCTCACTTTGGAACTCTTCTCGACCCATTGAATCAGGTTTTATAAGAAATTAAGACCAAATGAATTTTGAGTGTTTCATTTTAAAATGTGTGAAAAGATACAGCAATACAATACACAAAGGCAAGTTAAAAATCTAACTGCCCCCCTCGTAACAGTGAGAGTTACACAAAAATTGTGAAATGATATCCTTTCTGGACACTTTTTTTAAAACATAAGCAGAATTCCAGTCATACAAATAGGGTGTTTTAATATAGTGAAAATAGTAAAACTCATGCTGTGTTGCTGTACATAAATCTACTATTCATTTTGTCCAGAGAAGATTTCTGTCAGCTTGGAAATTAGACTTACATAAGTTTTAAAGATTTTTTTTAATCATTATATGGATTCAGCTACAACACTAAAAACACGGTTGTTAACAGTTGTTACTCTTTATCTATCAATGTTGTGTGTACAATAACCTCCTTAAAGATGAGTTTATTTCATTCATTATATATTGTAACAGCATTTGGTCTGTACCTTATCCCTCTAGTATCATTGACTGTCAATGTTTATTGTTTATTTGTAATGAAGGTTCAATACCAGTAAAATCCTTCTTACCTGGATCTTTGAATAAAGGGATATGCAGGAAGCTGTTATGCACAGAATGAAGTTAAAGATGATGAAAAACTTGTTTGTAAGACAATCATCTGCAGTTGTGTAGAACATGAAGCACAACACAGCAGTGGTTAATGCCAACAAATATATCACACAAGTAGACGCAACTAGACCTGGGGATAGAAACATAGAAAGACATAAAGATGCATCATTTTTTAAAGATTAAATACTCTTGTTGTGCTTTTTAATAGGAACAACTCTGTTATGGGATAGTTTTGAAGAAGCTAATTTCATGACAGGCACATATAAGTATTTCTCCTACAGAACTGTGATAAATAAATGACTCCATAAAATCATAATGCTGCTGGTCACAGGTTTATAAAGTGGGTGCAGTAAGATGGAGAACCCCCAGAAAGTGCAGGCAAGTTATAATATAGATCTCAGCATAATAAAGCTGATCTCCAACAGCAGTAATAAAAACAGTGAAAAACAAGATTTTAAAATTAAAACATTCACAGAGAAGCAAGTAAAAATGCTCAGAATGCAAAGAAACCTTGTAGTAACTGAAATAATTAACAAATATGGTGATGCAATTAGAAGAAGAAGAAGAAGGTGATGCAATTTAAAATAAAAAACAATTAAACCTCTGAAATGTAAAGACAATGTTACAATGATCAAGAATTAAGGTAAATCTAAGTATCATATGTTGTCAGGTGATGAAAGGGAGATACAGTCATGATTATTCAAGCAAACGAAAATGCAAATGTGGTGAAATAATAAAAGTATATAAGCCTACATATAGATCCAAGTGAGAAAACAACCTGGACCTGAAGCCAGGTGCACGTGTAGAATTATGTTTGCAATTCAGACCCTAAAATAATTAATATCTAGAATGCATTGCAGCTAATAATGAATATTGAGTTGTACTCCTACTTGTCAGATTGATAACTCAGTGTATAAAAAGCGCAACTAGCCTAAACGCATCATTGTTAAACACATTATACTTGGCCATATATCCTTAAATCATGGTGGGTTACTGCAGTGTCCAGATGTACTCTACATTATGGCAACTCATTTATTGCAGAGACTATTAACACACATCTGAAAAATTCAAATTCTAAATAACATATTAGTGGCTCTATTAACTACGGCTCACCACAGACATAAGCAAGGTGATACTCTTTTATTACTTGTCTGGTAGTTGGCTCAAAGGGCTAAGGCTGTGAGTTCTAGTTCCTGTATTACGAGGTTTGATTCTCTCAGTACTCATTTGACTGCTGTGTAACCTTGAGCAAGTCAATTATCCAGATGTTGTTTGGGAGTTACCCCTAAAAAGAGACTGTGTGTGTCCAGTGTCTGTTTAACAAATGTGTATGATTATTATTACTATTGTATTGTGATTATAATACTCCCACTGTATATATTCATGTAAATTTTGCTGTAGAGTTTTTTGCATTTACAAGAAAAGTATTACTACATTATGTGTACAAGTATACCTATACTAGGTGGTGAGTTACACCACCATGATGTCAGTGTAGAAGGTCAAACACCACCTGCACATGTGGCCATAACCATTAGACTAGTGCATGGTATTATTCAGATGCTTGTAACCCTGAAACAATGAACCGCAGAGGGTGCTGTTCAGCATAAAGCATGATGCCACAGGGAAATAAAGCAGGGAGACTGTGCATTCTCTGGCTGTATTATGTTCATTGTGGCTAAAGTACTGTCGACTTTACAAATCTAGTCAGTAAGTAATGATATCATGTCTGTTTTCCATGATTTGGCACTAATTCTAGACCACCATGAAAACAGAAACCTAGACTTCTAGAAAATTTATGGCAATTTAATCTTGCGACCATTTACACCTTGCCAGTATCCACCCTTCGACTGTACCCCCTATCTCAGGGAGGGCCATGGCATGCATGCCTGGGTTGAATTTATGAGCACTCATCCAATTATTCATATCCAGACTGAAGGAAGAAAGTGTATTATACTACCTAATATGGGAGAAAGAGTCTGTTTGAGGGGAGGTGTTGCATGGTGAACCTCTCTCTCCATTATGATTTATTTATAACCAGATTTATATGCTGATGAAGATTTAAGTCCCTGGTTCTGATATGAGAAGGAGTATTCTATTTGTGGAAATATACCCATAACTACTGGGACTGAATGCTGGGCATAGCTCTCCCCTCAGAAGGCTATAAGAGATTAAATAAAGAGATGGCATTTACTGTCTATCATATGGTTTTTAGACTGGTGATCTTCTTTGTTAAGAATCTCTGAAGTCTTTCAAGTTGGTACATTCCAAAGGAGGAATTGTACTCAATAAATGGCCTAATCAATGTTAAATTTAAGGGAACAAAGACCTCTTTAGACTTTGATGATATTCCTTAGACAATAAGCTTCACTAGGAAGAAGGACTTCTGGACTGCTGTTGTTTACATGATGGAAGCACAAAAGATTCCTAACAGCATTCTAATTTTGAAATGGACATTGTCTATGGAGTATGACCAAGGGATGGGTTTTATACCAGTTGTAACAATATTGCACTTTTTTGCATTTTGTTTGAGCCCATTTTTAGTGCACCAAGTATTTGCAAGTGTAAGTTCTAAGGGTTCTGGTGCCAAAGGGCATCTTGACAATTACTCCCAGTTTTCAGTCATCTGTAGACTTAGTTTGGTTGTGACCTGAAGATCTAAAAAGTAAATATCAAACAGAAGAGGTCCCAACACTGAGCCCTGTGGGGCACCACTGGTTACTATCATACTCTCTAATATAGTACATGCCACCCGCACTGCATAGGTTCTGTGTTTTAGCCAATTTGCTACTCATTGTATCATATAGGAATCTATTTTTAAAGTGCTAAGCTTGCTAACTATGCTAACATTGGGCATGGTAACAAAAGCCTTGACCAGATCAATGTACTCTGTGTGGATGACATAAGCACTGTCCACTGCCTGTGTTACCCTCTCAAAGAAGTTAACCAAATTTATTAGATAAGATTTACCCTTAACAAAGCCAAACTGCTATGGATCTAGTGTAATGACATTTATGATGACATATTTTATCAATTCAGTTATAATATGTTTAATGGCTTTGAAGATAAGACTTGTCAATTTAATTACATAATTTCTGGGGTCAGTGATTGAGCCACCCTTATGGAATGGTATCACCATTACTGTTCATAAGTTCATAGGTTCATAAGTAGGTGCTAGGCTATTGGCCCTAGGGCCTATATAAGCCCGGCCAACAAGGTACCCTGGCTTTCGCCACCCATGAAAATTATTTTCCTGTGCCCCTGTCAAGCAGAGACACATAGGCAATCCCCAGGGTGAATTTCCTATTTCCCATCCAATCATCAAGATTTTTCTTGAAGAGTGCTAATGAGAAGCTTTGTTTGATATAGATAGGTAGTTTGTTCCAAAGTATGGGAAGTCTCTGGGACAGGAAACTATCCCTCCAGCATGTTATGTTTATTGTGGTGACAAGGTTTAGGTGAGTTAAGTTTGCAGACATGTACTGGGGGCATATGTCAAGTCCTGACACATTTGTTTTTGGCTTTATACACTGATAAAATTGATTTTTAAAGTGTGGGATTCAAACCTATGAATAAAAGGCAAAACATTTTCTTCCACAGTGGTGATTTTCCATCTTTGCCACAGAAGAAGTGCTGCTCAGAAATAGTCAGGAATCATGCATAAATACAGGTGGCAGTTTGAGGTGTTACACTTGTATATGTGTGACCTGACAAGGTTCCTGTATATAAATCCAGTTGGTTATGCATCTTATTTAATTGTGAAGGCCATCCAAGTCCAGATAGCAGAATTATACTTGCAGAAATATACTAGACAGTATACCCTCAGTCATATATCTAAAAAGACAGTAAGGATGTCTTATCCCTCATACATATAATGCATATCAGCTCCACTATCTAAAGTGTAATAAGTGAGACTGAATATAATGGAAATGAAACAACAGTAAAAATCTCTGTGTCTTTCTTTTGCCATTTCACGTCTTTTACATTATTGCTTATATTTTTTAAAGTGAGCAAGTAGTTTTATACATTTTGTGGATATTTGGATTGTGTGAATTTCTTCAAAATGTTTAGTTTCAAAACTTTACAAGGTGAGTATGGATCTAAGGGATACATCCCATTTCATGGTATTTATGATCCTTTCTGTACTGTCCATGTTAAGCAATGCAGTTTGGTTCCCTTATACATAGTATGGTTAGCACTTCATGTTAGTACACCTTTTCATTGCATCATCACTGTAGTGATTCCTGGCAGGGGCTGCCACTTTTAGTTACCTATCTTGCTTTGTGTTCCAAGGGTTTTCACCAAATGTCTGGCTCCAGTGATTGCCCATTGCAGGCCATGCATATTTAGACTATCTACTCCAAGCACAGTCCCAAGATGATGTCCAAAAAGCTGTATTTATACTGCACTGCTTCCAGAAACTTTATACAGAACCTGCGAAAGCCAAATGCAACTTCCTGGGGTGACTACTACATACCAAGCTTTCCAGGTGTTCTACTCTAGAAAAAGTTCCAGCTTTCACATTCTTTCCTGCTGTTTGCTAAAAGGAGGATCAGTGACCTAAACTGTATAGTCCTAAATTGGCATGGTGCAGTTTGTCAGCCATTCCTTGTCAGAGAGAGACTGTTTGTGCCTTTAGGCATGATTCCTGTCTTGTCCAGGAGCAGGCTGTCATTCCAGGTCAGTATCAGCTCATGCCTCTGCCCAGGTTGTTCAGGTGTGTATGAGTAGATGCTGCCTGCCAGAGTCTGCAGTGTCTATCTGCTGTCTAGTTCCTTCAGGTCAGATCTCTGGGAGGGTATGACCTATTCCTCCTAGATATCTGCTTTGCGGTACCAATGAGATCAGTAGGCTGCCTTCAAGCTATCTCCTCCTTCCTTACATTAACTTTTAATATGGAAGTTGTTTTGCACCACGGACATGGTTCCCTGCCAGAACTTCAGTTAGTAGGCATGGAGAAGGCTGATCTGTATTGCTGCAGTCATGCGTATTTGTCTATAGACTGGTGTGTCTGCCTGCTTCAGTGGATTTCAGATTACTCTGAGAACTTGTTCTGTAAATAGTGATTCTGAGTTGTTTAAAAAAAAACAATCACACTGAGGTTTGTAAACAAGTCCCACAAAGGGGTTACTTGCTCATTGCATTACAGCAGCAGTAGATGTTAAAGCAGGTGCTCACTGCACTAATGTTAAACCTCCTATCACGGTCTGGTTTAGATGGGTGATTATCAGCTGCCTAAAATGCTTAGAGCTAGGGCAAAATTTGCAGCAGTATTGAGCAGGTATGCTGATTTTCTCCATACTAGCTAGACATCCAAAATGCTTGAAGAAAAAAATCTCTGATATTCAATCTTAAAGTTGTCTGCACCAGTGACTTGCACAGGAAAAGCAGTGTTGTCAACTTAGCATAATTGCAGATGTCAGTGTAGTCGCTGCTGTAATCCTCTTTCCTACCTGCCTTCCCCTTGTGGTTATTTTGCACAAGGATGCAGGAGCACACTAGATTGCCTCTCCCCATGCTGTTATATCCTTCCTGTACTCTTCCCTCTTCAGGCCAATAATTGAGTACAATGTCCACTTTTGCTATGTACCTTTCCAAGCACCTGCGACAATTGGAGAGACCACAATGATTCCTCACAATGAAAATTCAAGGTCTTCAGCATCTGCCCTATGGGGATAATCTGAAATCACTGTCACTTTTTTCTGTTTCATAGAGACTACTCAGAGGTAACCTCTACCTTGCATACAAGGTGATCTCTGACCCTGCATTATTGGAAATGCTTCATATCTGAAAGTCAAATGGTACACGGGTTACTCACTCTAAAAACATTAACCTTATTTATGACATTAATTGAACCTCCTGATGGGACATATTTCTGTAAGAGATTACCACACCTCTGGAACAGACTTCCACTCCATGTCAAACAGAACACCTCATTGGCTCTCTTCCAATGCAATGTGGATGACTGGATGAGTAACCATAAATTCACACCAAGTGTTCCACCTGTGTCCCTCTTGGACATGGGCAATAGGTACTGATTGTGGAAGTAAGGGTAGAACTTCACTAGACTTGTAAGGGCCCTAAGGCCATTAGCCTAGTAACTTCCTATGATCCTATGAATGTCCTGTATTAGAAACCAAGACTGTGTATATGGCGATCCTACACTTCCACCTGTTGCCACAAGAATGGTGACATAACACCTGTCTATTTTACAGTTCACTGCTATAAACTGCACTGTAACAACAGTAAAAATAGGTTGCACACCCTGTACCAGAACCCAGGACAATCTGCACTCCAGCCCTACACTTCTACCTGCTGCCACAGGACTAGTGACATGACATTTCCATAAATTCCTACTCATTCTTAAGTTCTCTGTGTTGACCATTGCACAATGCTGCTTAAAGTGTTTGCACAGTATCCAACAGAATTAATTGAATGCATCTGTTTTCAGTTATTGTCTGTCTGTGTCCTGTCTGCAGGTGTTTGATGACTGCAGGTGTTGGGGAACCTTGCTAACCGCTAAGTGTCATTGCCTGATGGAAAACAAAAATTGCAGCAATGTATCATTTTTCACTTTTGCACTTTTAGAGACACCCTGTATGCAGGTCTTCTGCAGGTGTTCTGTCTGCTTCCTTACTGGACCACTAGTCTGGGTTTGTGCACTGCTAAGCCACATGCAAATGAGATAAGCACAGCAAACCTGACATTCATTTTCTCTTCTCTATTTCCTTTGTTTGTGCTAAGCCACACACTGTGCAAACACTGCTCAAAAAATGGAAAAAGTTGAAATGAAGAAAAGCAACATTACAAAATGTTTCCAAAGAGTAAAAACAACCGCACAGCTGGGATGAAGTTGTCACACCAGTGCACAAAAGACAAAACCACAATAAAAACTGAGAGCCCATAAACACATGTATGTAAAATACACTGAAATATTTTTATTATAAGTTAGTAAGCACTTTCACATTGATCTCAATGCTTCATCAGACTGACACTTTCTTTTTAAAATCCAAACAACAAATCAGAGACTGATTCCAATTATGACACCATAGCAAGCTATCCAATCAGCTATACAAACTCTAACAGGAAATTAAACAGTATATTATCTACCAATATGTATTAAAAATAAAGCAACTATAATTTCTAATACAAGTTATGTATATAAAAAAACTACTTATCTACTCATCAGCTACTTCTAACAGTACATATGTGCTTTGTTATGGTAGGATATACAGGTCCAAAACCATTAAATGTAGTTCTGGAGACACAACAAAGGAACATCAGATCAATTGATTGCTGGGATTGCATAATAAATAACCGAATGAATATTTAATCCCCCAGATTTACTAATCTTCCGTGTAAGACTAGATTAGTCTTACACGGAAGCGCCAGTGTAAGAGTATGATGGAAGCACACTGTGCATATTAATGAGGGCATGCTGCCTCAACTCTAATGCTTACATGGAGTGTGGACGAGTGTAGGGGGCATGTCGGACTGCTGAGCAGTCCAAAAATCCACTCCCCTGCAATGAAGAAATGCCGCAACTTCCAGTTACATGAGCGAGTCCACTCACATGTGTACAATGTAACACTACACTCCCACATATGTTAAATAACTTACAAAATTAAAAATAAAAAGATTTTTTTTCTCCCAATATAGAAATGAATAACCCAACGGATCAGGAGACTGTTGCAGACCACAAATACCGCAATGATGGATTAGTCCAAAGATAGTCCAAAGATTAACGCTTTATTTAAACTGCGTTTTCGTCCAACAAGTGACTTCATCAGATACAAAGTGCACAAAACACAAAATGAGCTTTTATACATGTGTAGTAAAATCTTGTCCAATCATATCAATCCTTTAGTTTTTAAAAAATCTTTAATTAGTATTTCCTTCTCTTGTATATTCCACTTTATCTATTTGTAAATGAATTTAAAACATTTGTAAAATACATCAAAATTAAATATCTTAGATAAAATTCATTTTAGTACATTAAAACCCATTGAATCTGGTTATTTTTTATTCCTTTTAGTTAAATGTTGATTTAACTTGTCAGCTGTTTGTTTTTAATGTCATTTGACTCACATTTTGTATGTTTGTAGTGCCATCTAGTGACCATTTTTATTGTGGCAGGTATTTTTGTGTTATATCTTCATTGCTTTTAATTTTAACAGGGGTAAAATAGAAATATATTCGTTTAAACCAGGGTTTTTATTTGCCTCTAGGTTTAATTGCCACCATAGTTCTTTATAAGCTATATTTTCTTCCCAGGGACCTCCTCTTATATCCACTTTCACCTGGTCCAGAACAAAAAATCTGTATTCATATTCCTTACATAATTGTGAGTGTCTGGATAGTGCGTTGGTTTCTTTCCTTTTCTTGATGTCATATATGTGCTCGTAGATCCTCTTTTTCAGTGATCTCTCGGTCTTCCCCACATAGAATGATACACATTTTTTGCAAATTACCAAGTAAACCAAGCCCCTAGACTCACAATTAAAATAGCCCCTACCTTGTAACCATAGGTCTCTACTGCTTAGATATATTTTTTCCTGATTTATTATAAACTCACACTGTCCACATTTTCCACATTTGTAAGTACCTACTTTATTTGAGTTGGTCCTCTCCCCTTGTTTTCTTCTATTCTTATTCCCTAATTCTAAGATGTTTTTTATATTAGTGGAATTTTTGTACACAATTCTTGGTTGTAATTCTGAAATTCCTTCTATGTCTGAAAGAGTAGTAAACTTATTCCATTCCTTTTGAAAGACCTCTTTCACCCTTCTGTTTAGGGCATTATATTCTAGAACTAGCGCCTGGGTGTAATTTTCTTTTTTAGATGTTTCGTTGTCATTTTTATTCACTGGTTGCTCCTTTACCCCTTTTATGGGTTTAAATCTCCCCTTTCTTGCTTCTGTGACCTCACATCTGAGTTGCTTAATAAACTGTTTGGGATACCCTCTCTCACTGAACATCTGCTCTAGTGTGTTACATTCCTTGATAAAATCCCCCTCAGTGCTGGTCATCCTGGACCCCCTAACAAATTGGCCTTTCACTAAATTTTTCTTGCAGTGGATGGGGTGTCCGCTGTCAAAATGAAGGAATGAATTAACGTATGTACTTTTTCTGTGTACTTTCGTTTCCAAGGTATCTTTTCCTTTTACTATTTCCACATCTAAGTAGGCTATACTTGTGTGAGATGTAGTGTGTGTAAATTTTAAAAAATTAGTAGTTCCTTCTATGTATTTCATAAATTGGTTTAATTTGTCCTGACCTCCAGTCCAAAATACTATTATATCATCGAGGAATCTTTTATATAATTTAAAATGTTCCGCAAAATCTGACCGGAGAATGTGTTTTTCCTCCCAATTGGCAAGAACTAAATTGGCAAAGGTAGGTGCACAGGCTGCACCCATTGCTACCCCTTGGATTTGTTGGAAAAGTTCCCCTTGGTATAAAAAGAAATTGTTCCTTAATACTGAGTCCATAAAACCTATGCACGCTACCTTGTCCTCAAATGCTAAGCTGTTATCGCCAAACACTTCTTCTTCGAACATTCTAATGCCTTCCTCATATGGTATGGAGCCAAATAGATCTACTATATCTATTGTTACAAGTATTGTGTCTTTGTCAAACATCTCTGGTCCTAACTCCCTTAGTAGGTCCCAAGAATCTCTCAATATGGCTTTTTTGTTTTTCCATATATGTTTTGTCTTTGTGTCCACAAATATGGCTAGGGGTGTCGTTTTTGACCCTTCTGCTGACACTATGGGTCTAAAGGGGGGGGGGGTTGTGTCTTTATGTATTTTCGGAATACCGAAAATAACTGGAATTTTTGGTTTGCTGGTTTTCAAAAAAGTAAGCATTTTTTCTTCTATAACAGTTTCTGTAACCATGTCTTCCAACATTGTGTCTATCCTCTGATAGGCTATATTTATTTCGTTACGTGAAACTGTTCTGTATTTTGTTTCTTCCATTAATATTTTGTTCATTCTTCCTTCGTATTCTATAAATTCCATAAAGACCACGCCCCCACCCTTGTCAGGCTTCATAACCCTGATCCCCTCATTATTTCTCAGTTCTTCTAATATTTTTGTCTCT
Source organism: Protopterus annectens (assembly GCF_019279795.1). Lineage (NCBI taxonomy): Eukaryota > Metazoa > Chordata > Ceratodontiformes > Protopteridae > Protopterus > Protopterus annectens. Next base: position 1,782,114,509 of record NC_056731.1, read on the forward strand.
TGCCTGTCTAAATTATGTGTGTATCTCACATTTTTATCTACCCTCTTTACCTCACTTTCCATTACTTTTTCGAAGTTTTTTAATTGTGCTTGAATAGGTGGATTGAAAGTGGACTTTCTCTTGAGTATTCTTTGTTCTTCGGACACTTTTATAGTGTTTCTCTGAAGATAAAATTCCTCTTTCCTAAATAATAGTTCCAAATTTACCTTTCTAATAAAAAGTTTTATGTCTATTAGTGTCTGTACTCTTTTCCCTCTAGATAGTGGGATAAATTTGAAGCCCCTTTCCATCAGTGTGAAATGTTCTTCTTCAAGTTCTAAGTTGCAAAAATTGTATATTGTGAAACCCTTATATGTGTGTTTGTTACCCTCTTTAAATATGTGGTTGGTCGTGTCTATTGTAGCAGTGGGTACAGGTACTACTGTCTGTAGTTCCCCCTTCCCCTTATCCCCCCCTCCTGTGAAAATTTTCATTGTTTCTATTCTCTGGGCTGTATTCGTTTAGTTGTCTCTCCAAGGGTGGGAAATCATTATCATAATTAAAATAATGTTTCTCCTTATAAGGGTCCTTGTAATCATTTCTTACACCTTGTATATCCTGCCCTCTTTTGTTGTAAGTTCTTCTTTGATATGAGGGGATGCTACTACTCACAGGTTTGGGGTAACTTGTCCCATTCTCATATTCTAATATGTCCCTTTTGAGTTTTTCTAGTTTCCTATTTACCAACCCCTTACATTTCTCATCCGTTTCTCCTTTTAATTCTTGGTATCTCTGCCTGTTTTCTTTAATTTCAAAAATTAAGTCATCTTTAATGTGTGAGTCTATTTCATTGATTTGCTCTTGTATAATTACCAGATTCCTGTTATTTTCCTCAATAATACATTTAATAATGCCCAAGCCACATTTATTAAAAACTTTCAACAGTTCTTTATGGAATTCCGATCCCAACTGGACATTGTTGGGATACTTCCAAGTCCGAAGTCCCTTAGGAACTAAGTCTCTTTTCAAGCATTCATTGAGGTATCCATTCTCTATGATAATGGATTTGTACTTATACATAAGTCTGGATACATTCTCTATGTTTTGCTTGAAAGAACAGTGGTTGTGTTGTGGAAGGTTGTTAACTTCCTTAAAATTACAGTTAAAATTGAATGGTTCATTTAACCAATTATTCATCTCCCTTGTGTTGGAGAAAAGTACAGTACCTCTGTTTGAACGCCCCTGTGAATCGTTGTCTTCGCGGATGTCGTCCTCCATGTTTACACTTTCCCAGTCCTGCAGTACTCCAGGTGTGGTTGCTGGGTCAAAAGTTTGACCGTTCGGTCCTTCCCAGTCCGCTCCTCCACTTCCAGTACCTTGGCAATGCCTTTTGCGTTTGGGTCGCTGCTGGCGTTCACCTGCTCGTTCGTTCTCGTTGTTCACTTCCGGGTTCAGTGTACGCTTCACCATGGATTCACAAAGGGGTGTTAAAAGATCCACTAGTGCAGTAAGCTGTCCCACTAGTTTCCTGGTCTGATTCCCGTCTTCATTGACAGGTACTGTCTCCTTCTCCTTCTCCATGCCGTTCCGATAATCACTAACAAAAGAAAAAAAGCAACGGCCAACCTCCACTCAAAACCAAAACCGAAATGAATAACCCAATGGATCAGGAGACTGTTGCAGACCACAAATACCACAATGATGGATTAGTCCAAAGATAGTCCAAAGATTAACGCTTTATTTAAACTGCGTTTTCGTCCAACAAGTGACTTCATCAGATACAAAGTGCACAAAACACAAAATGAGCTTTTATACATGTGTAGTAAAATCTTGTCCAATCATATCAATCCTTTAGTTTTTAAAAAATCTTTAATTAGTATTTCCTTCTCTTGTATATTCCACTTTATCTATTTGTAAATGAATTTAAAACATTTGTAAAATACATCAAAATTAAATATCTTAGATAAAATTCATTTTAGTACATTAAAACCCATTGAATCTGGTTATTTTTTATTCCTTTTAGTTAAATGTTGATTTAACTTGTCAGCTGTTTGTTTTTAATGTCATTTGACTCACATTTTGTATGTTTGTAGTGCCATCTAGTGACCATTTTTATTGTGGCAGGTATTTTTGTGTTATATCTTCATTGCTTTTAATTTTAACAGGGGTAAAATAGAAATATATTCGTTTAAACCAGGGTTTTTATTTGCCTCTAGGTTTAATTGCCACCATAGTTCTTTATAAGCTATATTTTCTTCCCAGGGACCTCCTCTTATATCCACAAGACGGGAATCAGACCAGGAAACTAGTGGGACAGCTTACTGCACTAGTGGATCTTTTAACGCCCCTTTGTGAATCCATGGTGAAGCGTACACTAAACCCGGAAGTGAACAACGAGGACGAACGAGCAGGTGAACGCCAGCAGCGACCCAAACGCAAAAGGCATTGCCAAGGTACTGGAAGTGGAGGAGCAGACTGGGAAGGAACGAACGGTCAAACTTTTGACCCAGCAACCACACCTGGAGTACTGCAGGACTGGGAAAGTGTAAACATGGAGGACGACATCCGCGAAGACAACGATTCACAGGGGCGTTCAAACAGAGGTACTGTACTTTTCTCCAACACAAGGCAGATGAATAATTGGTTAAATGAACCATTCAATTTTAACTGTAATTTTAAGGAAGTTAACAACCTTCCACAACACAACCACTGTTCTTTCAAGCAAAACATAGAGAATGTATCCAGACTTATGTATAAGTACAAATCCATTATCATAGAGAATGGATACCTCAATGAATGCTTGAAAAGAGACTTAGTTCCTAAGGGACTTCGGACTTGGAAGTATCCCAACAATGTCCAGTTGGGATCGGAATTCCATAAAGAACTGTTGAAAGTTTTTAATAAATGTGGCTTGGGCATTATTAAATGTATTATTGAGGAAAATAACAGGAATCTGGTAATTATACAAGAGCAAATCAATGAAATAGACTCACACATTAAAGATGACTTAATTTTTGAAATTAAAGAAAACAGGCAGAGATACCAAGAATTAAAAGGAGAAACGGATGAGAAATGTAAGGGGATGGTAAATAGGAAACTAGAAAAACTCAAAAGGGACATATTAGAATATGAGAATGGGACAAGTTACCCCAAACCTGTGAGTAGTAGCATCCCCTCATATCAAAGAAGAACTTACAACAAAAGAGGGCAGGATATACAAGGTGTAAGAAATGATTACAAGGACCCTTATAAGGAGAAACATTATTTTAATTATGATAATGATTTCCCACCCTTGGAGAGACAACTAAACGAATACAGCCCAGAGAATAGAAACAATGAAAATTTTCACAGGAGGGGGGGATAAGGGGAAGGGGGAACTACAGACAGTAGTACCTGTACCCACTGCTACAATAGACACGACCAACCACATATTTAAAGAGGGTAACAAACACACATATAAGGGTTTCACAATATACAATTTTTGCAACTTAGAACTTAGAGAAGAACATTTCACACTGATGGAAAGGGGCTTCAAATTTATCCCACTATCTAGAGGGAAAAGAGTACAGACACTAATAGACATAAAACTTTTTATTAGAAAGGTAAATTTGGAACTATTATTTAGGAAAGAGGAATTTTATCTTCAGAGAAACACTATAAAAGTGTCCGAAGAACAAAGAATACTCAAGAGAAAGTCCACTTTCAATCCACCTATTCAAGCACAATTAAAAAACTTCGAAAAAGTAATGGAAAGTGAGGTAAAGAGGGTAGATAAAAATGTGAGATACACACATAATTTAGACAGGCAAGAGACAAAAATATTAGAAGAACTGAGAAATAATGAGGGGATCAGGGTTATGAAGCCTGACAAGGGTGGGGGTGTGGTCTTTATGGAATTTATAGAATACGAAGGAAGAATGAACAAAATATTAATGGAAGAAACAAAATACAGAACAGTTTCACGTAACGAAATAAATATAGCCTATCAGAGGATAGACACAATGTTGGAAGACATGGTTACAGAAACTGTTATAGAAGAAAAAATGCTTACTTTTTTGAAAACCAGCAAACCAAAAATTCCAGTTATTTTCGGTATTCCGAAAATACATAAAGACACAAACCCCCCCCCCCCCTTAGACCCATAGTGTCAGCAGAAGGGTCAAAAACGACACCCCTAGCCATATTTGTGGACACAAAGACAAAACATATATGGAAAAACACAAAAGCCATATTGAGAGATTCTTGGGACCTACTAAGGGAGTTAGGACCAGAGATATTTGACAAAGACACAATACTTGTAACAATAGATATAGTAGATCTATTTGGCTCCATACCATATGAGGAAGGCATTAGAATGTTCGAAGAAGAAGTGTTTGGTGATAACAGCTTAGCATTTGAGGACAAGGTAGCGTGCATAGGTTTTATGGACTCAGTATTAAGGAACAATTTCTTTTTATACCAAGGGGAACTTTTCCAACAAATCCAAGGGGTAGCAATGGGTGCAGCCTGTGCACCTACCTTTGCCAATTTAGTTCTTGCCAATTGGGAGGAAAAACACATTCTCCGGTCAGATTTTGCGGAACATTTTAAATTATATAAAAGATTCCTCGATGATATAATAGTATTTTGGACTGGAGGTCAGGACAAATTAAACCAATTTATGGAATACAAAGAAGGAACTACTAATTTTTTAAAATTTACACACACTACATCTCACACAAGTATAGCCTACTTAGATGTGGAAATAGTAAAAGGAAAAGATACCTTGGAAATGAAAGTACACAGAAAAAGTACATACGTTAATTCATTCCTTCATTTTGACAGCGGACACCCCATCCACTGCAAGAAAAATTTAGTGAAAGGCCAATTTGTTAGGGGGTCCAGGATGACCAGCACTGAGGGGGATTTTATCAAGGAATGTAACACACTAGAGCAGATGTTCAGTGAGAGAGGATATCCCAAACAGTTTATTAAGCAACTCAGATGTGAGGTCACAGAAGCAAGAAAGGGGAGATTTAAACCCATAAAAGGGGTAAAGGAGCAACCAGTGAATAAAAATGACAACGAAACATCTAAAAAAGAAAATTACACCCAGGCGCTAGTTCTAGAATATAATGCCCTAAACAGAAGGGTGAAAGAGGTCTTTCAAAAGGAATGGAATAAGTTTACTACTCTTTCAGACATAGAAGGAATTTCAGAATTACAACCAAGAATTGTGTACAAAACTTCCACTAATATAAAAAACATCTTAGAATTAGGGAATATGAATAGAAGAAAACAAGGGGAGAGGACCAACTCAAATAAAGTAGGTACTTACAAATGTGGAAAATGTGGACAGTGTGAGTTTATAATAAATCAGGAAAAAATATATCTAAGCAGTAGAGACCTATGGTTACAAGGTAGGGGCTATTTTAATTGTGAGTCTAGGGGCTTGGTTTACTTGGTAATTTGCAAAAAATGTGTATCATTCTATGTGGGGAAGACCGAGAGATCACTGAAAAAGAGGATCTACGAGCACATATATGACATCAAGAAAAGGAAAGAAACCAACGCACTATTCAGACACTCACAATTATGTAAGGAATATGAATACAGATTTTTTGTTCTGGACCAGGTGAAAGTGGATATAAGAGGAGGTCCCTGGGAAGAAAATATAGCTTATAAAGAACTATGGTGGCAATTAAACCTAGAGGCAAATAAAAACCCTGGTTTAAACAAATATATTTCTATTTTACCCCTGTTAAAATTAAAAGCAATGAAGATATAACACAAAAATACCTGCCACAATAAAAATGGTCACTAGATGGCACTACAAACATATAAAATGTGAGTCAAATGACATTAAAAACAAACAGCTGACAAGTTAAATCAACATTTAACTAAAAGGAATAAAAAATAACCAGATTCAATGGGTTTTAATGTACTAAAATGAATTTTATCTAAGATATTTAATTTTGATGTATTTTACAAATGTTTTAAATTCATTTACAAATAGATAAAGTGGAATATACAAGAGAAGGAAATACTAATTAAAGATTTTTTAAAAACTAAAGGATTGATATGATTGGACAAGATTTTACTACACATGTATAAAAGCTCATTTTGTGTTTTGTGCACTTTGTATCTGATGAAGTCACTTGTTGGACGAAAACGCAGTTTAAATAAAGCGTTAATCTTTGGACTATCTTTGGACTAATCCATCATTGCGGTATTTGTGGTCTGCAACAGTCTCCTGATCCGTTGGGTTATTCATTACGGTTTTGGTTTTGAGTGGAGGTTGGCCGTTGCTTTTTTTCTTTCTCCCAATATAGCTGCCCTTAGTTGCGTGGGTTTGCGCGGGTTTGCCTATTGCTTAGCTACAGTTAGCAGCTTAGACACCAGAAGAGGATAATAAGAAAAATATTTGCAAATTAAGCAATATAGCAATAGCGTAGGGGTTATAGCCTTCACACAAAGAGGAGACATTCCCGGTTCGAGTCCCACTATTGCACATTCCATTTTCTGTGGAAAATCTATATACAAAAATATTTCCTGAAATTTTTTATGTATAAGTTTTGTAAAAAGCATTGAAATGTTAAATGTAGTAGTGAACGAATTATATATATATATATATATATATATATATGAAGGTGAAATGGTTATGCATTCTGTGGCATGAGTACCCTATTTTAAGCAATATAAAGCACTGCAATTTTACCAGTATTGAGCATATTTAAATACAATTGCGAGTAGCTGCGCACCTCACTAACCACAACATCTTTGCGTGTAGCTGTGCATTGCGTTAACTAGTGCAACGTCGGACAAAGTTGGGCAAAGTTGGGTAAACATGCTCACACCTTCTTTACTGGTCCTTAACCAGTCAGGTCTGCCCAGCAGGAAAATAAAAAGCAGTGACAGGGCTCAAAATCAGGATACTGTGTACTATAGTCACAGTATTTAACCACTAAGCCATGACAGCATTTCACAAACATGCACATTCAACAGACACATATCTATCAATGGAATTTTAAACATTGCCAACATAAGCTAAGCAGGCATGCCTACAGCTGAGTTTTTCCAAAACTGGCCAATCACAAATAAGTGTGGGAAATGAGGCATAATTAAGCACCACAGGCAGGAATACTAGCTATAACTGGTTGTAGCTTCCTTCTGCAGTCAGCATGGCCGGTGTTGGTGAAGGCACTCAATTTAGAGTGCAACGCTGGGGCATCCAGGAGACCAAAATTATGGTTTGGCTCCTCATCCACAACCATGAGGAAAGACTCCTGTGGGGCCAGTACCAGGGTACCCAATATAAAACAGAGGACGGGAACAGTCTTGCCCGTGATCACACCAGTGTCACTGTTGTTCCTTGGACTGGTGAGCAGGTCAGGCACCATTATTCTGACCTGAAGTGATGTAGGGGGGATGAACTGGACCAGTGGATTTATACGATGCCTAATGCCCCAGTAGTGAGTAAGTAGCCATTGTATTAAGTAGTTAATAAGTGCTATGCTTGTCTATACTATGGATAGGTATGTCTCAATGTCACTGCATTTACTTCACAGCTGCAGGTGACCGGGCTATGAACCTGCAAGCCCATGAAGGTAGGCTGCAAAGGCTGCGTCATGAGGCAGGTTAGTAATTCTTCTGCATGTACTATTATATAAAATAAATGAGAGAGCCTTCAAAAAGTCTTTTAACCCAATAAATAAAGGTATAATAATCCTTTAATAAATGTATGATTCACGGAGTGCATCTGTGTAATTTTCTTTGATATATTGTTGTACTGTTGCTTTCTACAAATAGTAGTGTTGTATTAAGTAGTGTCAACCCACACTTGGGTAGGCCCATATAACCTGGATGAAGGGAGTGCCAGTAGCTTGTATGCGTATGTACAGCCCTCAACTGTCGGTTCATGGTCAGCATGTACAGGTAAATCTGGCACATGAGTAGCTTGGTATTGTGTCCCCCAGAAATGTCAATGTGCTGCCAGAAATGTAGGGAGTTGTTAACATATAACTGATACTTTCACCTGAACATATCTAGATAATTATATGAAAGTAGAGCTGTCAGTGTACCATCTTAGCAGTAGTGTGTGTGAGCAACTCTCAAAAAATATGTTGCAGTAACATCTGCATCTTGGACAGTTTGTATGTAAGATACAGCTCATATATATAATGATCTAGCAAAATCCAATTGCACAATATAAGGACATTGGGCAGTGTAATAATAAATGTAAGGGACATATAACTGCAGTTAATAGGAATGTAGTGAAAACAAGAAGGATATATAAGTTATCAATTGAGCTATCTTTATCCACCCTACTGTATGTGCATACAAAATGCAATTCCACACCTCAATCGGTATGTCTAATCTCAAAACATTTGTTGGGATATATGTCCTATTGGTTTATAAATATGTGCATTTATTTCTATGCATGTGCCCTGTTGAAATACCACAATATTGGTGGCCTGTTGCCATCAATTCACCCTGCATGCTGTTGTAATGTCCACTATTGTTCTATATATGCATGTGTCATGCTTGCTTTTCAACTGTTGAAAATCTGGTGTGTTGGGTTAATGGGAATACTTCCGCATGCTGTTATAACTAATTGGCAATGCTGTTGACTGTTACTAACCCATATCTTTATTAAACTCTCCAAAACATAGTTCGTATGGGAAGGCTGGTCCCAGCGGACCCACCTGACCCACCTCAGCTGGCCATGGTACCTGGCACCAGCAGATCCGGTGCCCAGCCTGGGACCTCCTCCTCCTCCTCCATTGGCCCTGTGCCACCTTTGGGTGGAAGCACTGCAGGGGATAGGGCTCAGCCCCCCCCATGCAACTGTGGGTGGAGAGGTACTTATCACCCTTCATAGGGTCCGGGATGTGGCACATAGAGAGATTGAATGTTTTGTTGCAGAACCTCTACTCTAGCCTGAGGCCCAAGCGGCGCAACTCACGGGTCAGCCTGCCCCTTCCACACAGCCCCCAGCAGAACCACCTTCTGGGCCATGAAGGTGCAGTGGTGACTGCCCATGGGTGGGGACCTCAGTCCCACTGTTTCCATCTGGGGGCTCATGGGCTTGCGATTTCCAAACATCCCTCCCCGTCAAATGTGTTCACCCACCACGTGTCATATACCGCCTCTGTATGTGTCTTGTTTGTCTTGTCTGTTTACCTCCCCAACCTACCTCCCCAAATATACCTGCTTCCCCTACCCCATATTTCACTCTCACCTGAAAAAAAAGGGCAATCTGCTCCCAAAAAAAATTACGCCCCATACGTAGCTGCCCATTTTCACACGTCCACTAGACACATGAAATGTTATTTAATTGGCATTACAACATACTTTGTTGTCCTCACCCCTCTCATTGGAGTTGAAGGGTTCATATCTACCTCCAAATTTATTGCATATGCACAGCTGTTGCTGTTGAAGAAATGGCAGCTATGGATCTTCCCTACACCCATCCTGCACATATTGAGCTATTTTCCATACTGTCTTTCCCTTTTTGTGCCCCTTTTTCACCACTTTCCTATCTCCCCATTTTTCTTTTCTTTCAAAGAAATTAGCATGGAGGTGAGCAGGAGTAAGCACTATTAAGCAGTAGTTAGCTGGTTTGCGCAGGTTTGAGCTTGTTTACGCTTGGCTATGCAATGCGCAGCAGTGCGCAAACCCATGCAAACCCGAGCACAACTGCTTAAAAGTGTCTTAGTCACTCTGTATGTGAGGGCCCTTGTTCTGCTCAGGAACAAAATAAAACACCTCTGCAAGTCTCGAACCCCAGACCTTGCACACACTACACAATATGAAGTACCACTAAGCCATGGTAGATATTCATCAATTTGATGCTTAAATAATTATATCATGCATCAGAATGAGTGAATGTAAAGGAAAATTAGGAATACCATACCACACAACTTGTTCTGTGGATGTTGACCAACAGTTGTGGGATTACATTACATGACTGTGATAAGAGAAGCAGCCATTCTAGCAGGAAATAATGTTACACCATCACTTTACAACCCCACACAGTATCACAGTAGGACAAACACTGGCATATCTGTTTGGGGCAGAGGCCATACCTCTCAACTGTCCCTAAGTTTCAGGGATGTCCCTGATTTTGACCCAAATTTTAGCTCTGTCCCTTTGAATTACCCTTAATGAATAATGACAATAATTAAGAGTTAGACACTTCTTTTACTTCAGAAAAGGTGTCTTAATTCATATGCTCTGATTCTCTCAATGTTTCAGCTTAATGGCAGTAATATTTTAAAGGTGTCCCTGATTGTCCCTGACTTTTTCTTGACTTTTCCCTGATTCTGTTCAAATATGTACCTGATTGGTTGAGAGGTCTGGCAGAGGCAGAAACACAGAGGCATATTAGCCTTTCTGCTGTTACACACTGTGCAAATAGCTTTGGAAGGAGTTTTGGAAGCATACCCTTATGTAGGAATACAGCACTGAAATACAAATGGATGTAGCCATATACTGGTAGCAGCCAACTGTAAGAATGTCATTGCTCTATTGCTGAAAAGACCTGTGTGGTGCACAGACAAAAAATATCAGGTTATTATCTGGCTACCATGTGGATAGGTTCACAGTTGGGAGTTACACAGACTACATGCCTTGATAAACTAACATGTATACAGCAACCCTGTAAGTCCAGCAAGATAAAATCCACACAATATTACTTACACTCTCTGTACTTCTGCAACCCTACCCAAATGTAGAATATACCTGTGTGTGCAGGTCTACCAAGGATGTAGGTAAGCATACTCAATGTATTGAAATGTGTCCAGTTTTTCTGAGCAGCTTGTGCTAATGTCAACACTAAAAAAGCACAAACTGTTTAGAACTGAGTAAATGAATATTCACAGTATAGCAGTGCACAAACAATTCTTGTGCCAAAGGAATACATCTCTCTATAACTAGCTTTGTATGGCAGTTAATTGTAACAGTTGAAAAGAAAGTACATCTTTCCATGTATCTTGGGGTAGCATTTTGAGGTGTGAGTATATTTCTACACTGACAGGTGGGTACTGGAAGCAGCAACATTAGGTCTGAGTACAAAATGTAAATCTCTAGCTACACCCCTGGCTTCTGATATAAGAACTATACCAACCTTCTGTCTTAAACAATGATGTCCACACCAAACAAGGATGCTCTCCATCTTGGAAAGCTGAAAGGGCCACGCCTACATGAGTCAGCAATTTATAGTACTGGGTTGCTATGACAGTGATTACTGCAATTACTACACAGCAGGCTGTATGCAATTAGCAAATGGTGGGCACTAATTGGTGCAGAGGCCATCACATGTTCATGTGCAAATTCCTACAAAAGCAGGTTGCAATCTCTGCCAACAAACTCAATCACTCTATTGCAGACACTGACAGAGAGAGAGAGAAAAAATGAAAAAGAAATATTACCAAATTATGCAAAGGAAAGGTATGTGACACATATGTATTTACTGGCATGTAGTACATGCTATTGAAGAATAGTCTACATAATATGAAACATTCATATGTGACAGCAGTACTTCTTTATGCACAGATGTTCTGCTTAACTACTGCTATGGACAATACTGTGTGTACCTGTAGGCAGTGGGACATACCTGTGAAATGTGGAGCTCAGCATTAAATGTCAAAGATCTGATCCATGTTATCTGTGTTCTGTACAGTAGTGTGGCCAATGGCTGTTGGGGGGATTAGCACTGACATTATATAAACATGAGTGTGACAGAACAACACATGCATGATAGTCATATTAAAGTGTAGCTTAGCATTGGAAACTGCTGTAGCAGTCTAGTATGCTAATCTAGCATCTGTTGCCATATATACCCCCCCAATGTTAGTCTGCGTTCATATGTGACACCTGTTTGTGTTGCAGCAAGGCTCAAAAGTTCAGCTGTGAGGTCCAGGGACATACAACAGTGTGGACCATGTGTGTGTATGCCACACACATACGGAGGAATATATATGTATTATATATATTCACATCTGTATATGTGCATAGAGCAGGGGACATATTGCAACTGTTTGCAAAGTGGGGAGCTATATATGTTGGTGAAGGTTAGTATGCGCATATTTGCATGTAGGTTTTAGTGTGTGACAAACAAGATAGCATACAGTGCTGTTATATGACATGTGGTGGTTAAACACTGCGGGTGGTTTGTTCAGTTTGCAATGTTGAAGCCAGTAAGGCCTGCTAAAGCTACCTGGGCTGTGAACACCTTCAATGCATTTATCCCAAGACTATGCGATTTTATTACATTACTGCAGACCTTACATCCTTTGTATAATTTATATTCTCACTATGAAAGGTGAAATGTATATATATATATATATATATATATATATATATATATATATATATATACACATATATATATATATATATATATATATATATATATATATATATATATATATATATATATATATATATATATATATATATATATATATATATATATATATATATATACACATATATATATATATATATATATATATATATATATGTATTTATATATACTCATGCACACCAACATCTACTTGTTGCAATAGATTCTCTGTACTGTTGACTGACTGTGATGGTAAATATGGTTGTGAATACGTCAAAGATATGTATCTGTGGGGATAGCTTAGTAAGAAACTGTTTATGTTATGGTATTATGGGTCTTTGCTTTGATCCAAGCAAAAGCTGTGTATTCTGTTGCTAGGTAGAACAAGTGGTATTGCATACAGTGTGATTAAGTCCCTTGGTTTTAACTAGGGTGTGTCATTGGAGGCTAAAGCACTACATCTATGATTATTGATTGGTAACGATGTTGAATGCAAATCCTGTGTGTACTGTAGTACTAATTGAAGCTCTGGGCCTGTACAGCAAAGTATGGTGTATGTCCACATTGCTTGCATCCACTGTTTTGTGTGGTCCCTGTATTCATCACAGACTACATTTCTCAAGATTAAGGTTGTGTAAGTACTGACACACAGTACTGTATAATACACACTGAAAGCTTATCTGATTTGTCATACCTTTGTGTCCTGTAATTATGTCTGATGAGTGTGAAGGTGTGTCTGTAACATGTCCTTTGACATATGTGTGGTAATACATATAACTGTGTATCGAGCAATGTTCATAGTTTACTACAGCAGTATGTGACCTATATTCCCAATTGTGCACATATTTTGGCCATGGGTTTGGCATTAACAAGTTGTGTGGTATAATAGTAATACATATACTGGACCTTACACTGATTGTGATGGATGATATATTTCTTTACACATCAGCTTGATGTATATCTGCTGTAGCTAGCTGGCGCATTGTGTTGCATACAGTGTGCCAGGTACTCTTGTATAGTATTATATAGTGATTTTATTTTGGTGCTGTGCAGAACATGGTTCATTAGCTAGATAGTGAACAAGGCACTTTCAAGCAGTTGTGAGGTGAGCAGTGATAAGTGGCAGTTACAGTGTTTCACTCTCGGTTAGCTTATAGTTTGCTATATATGGCAGTTCAGTACTGTATAATGTTAAATGTGCCATATGACTTGCTTAGCCATATTTTTGTATTTATGCCTTCCAGAGATCATGGCCCACCACAGGAACCCAAGTTACAGTAGTGCTGAAGATGATATCATCACTATCAGCATGATTCAGCACTACCGTCTAATGTTTTCATGAACCAGCCAGGACCAGCAGGAGCGTTCTGCAATGTGGCAAGATCTTGTCTGCAGGGTCAATGAGGTAGGCCTGCATAACCGCACATATGAGCAGGTACGCCACCACTGCAGTGATCTTCTCAGACATGTCTGTCAGCATGCCGCTGATGTGCATAGAGAACAGCTTGCAACAGGGGGTGGTGTTAATATCCATCCCCCCTCACCAGAGTGGAGGAGCTGCTCATGAGTCTGGTGACACCTGCCCAACAAAAACAGCAGCAGGCATACACCATGATGGAAGTTGGAGCCACCCAGCAAGCACACATGGAGCATGCAGGTAACATGGCATATCTGTAGACTACTGTTATCTCTATTGGTAGATCATGCATATGTGAGATGTGGAGTTTGCTGTTCAAAGATTTGGAGCCTGTTGTTGTGCAACACTGATCATTTCGAACATAATCTGTAGCCCTGTGAATGTAAACTTTTTGTTGTACTGTAAGATTGCAAACACACAGTAGCAATGCCCCAGTTGTGGCCACTGACAAACTGTATCATGTCTATGTAGGTACCTCTGGGGTGACATCAAGGCAGCGGATAGATGCTGGTGAGTGTGTTCTACATTTATTATTGTAAATAAAAAGTGCATGTCATAGTTAAGGTGTAGGCCATGTACACACGTAACACACCTACCCATAATGCATGCTGCGCATGTTTGGTGTAAGAGCACACACATCTCACTAATGTGATTAGCTGCCTCAAACACATGCAATACCCAGACCATCTCAAACAAATGTGGCTAGACTGTAGTGACCATTGGATAGGCACAGTTGATACTCAACATGCACATAATATACACATCTATGTCATACACAGAGCATTTTAACATGCTACACATAAAGGATGCCCAAACCCTCTGTAAAGACACACTCCAGTATCCAAAATCTCATCCACACATTACACATAATATACCTAAGGGGTAGAGGCCTATCCTGGGGCATTTAAACACTCTGCAACACACTACACATTCATGTCAGGGAATGCTCCTTATTGGCCTCCTTACAAACTCACGTAACAACTGGTTGTGAAATAGTGAATTTAGCCAAGGTAGTACAGTTCCGCCACAGCATGATTTGTGCTGGTTTGTGAAACATTTGTAGCCTTGAGTGACCACCTCATGTTTCATGATGATGGCCTATGATACTATACCCCATCCAGTTATTGTAACCACAGTACTACACATATCTGTCATTGCTACACACCATAATGATGCGTGTGTGCACACATATGCACCTCTAAACAGTATGCATACCAATCACCATTTGCACAACTGACACATATATGTCTTGTGATGCTATTGAGTGGCTAGGTCATATGACACATATTGGGTATGTGTAGTGTTTAAATATGCAGTGTTTTAGCATGCCATGTCATGGATGAGACTGGCATGTCCACAAAATGATCTACACTCACCATAAGTACTGTACATTGGGTATGTGGCCGAATGGTATTCCATCAATTATCCATGCACCACTGATGATGTTGTGTGAATACTGTTAAAGGAAAAAACTTCAATGACCAATTCACGTAAGGTTCAAGTATGGCACCCTTTATTACTTGCAGCAAGGAGACAAAGCATGCAAATACAGGATTTGTCTAAATTACTAATGAGCAGTATGCTACATTTATACATTTCTATGAAATGTTACTTTTTTATTGTTGACGTAGTTAGACACAGCTTTCTGTATTACTCTACAGAAAATGTTACTTAGATTTCCTGCTGACATCTTCAGATTTAAAACTCACTATGTGTTACATAGAAAATGTTACTTAGATTTCCTGCTGACATGACTAGATTATTGTTGATTTACAAAAACATTTGAGAAAAACAACCTGGCCTTGGAGCTTATTTTTAGCCCACTACAAACTTTCTATTCTTCAATTGTGCATTTCTAATATATATGTGTTACATTTTACCTAGATTCTAGGTACATTTCTAGCTTAGGGACAAGTAATGCTGACTACGGTTTATACTTTCAAGCAGCCTTTGTTTTCATTATCAATAGCATCAGCAGCTGTGTACTTTCTCATGGCATAAGCAGAAAATCAATAACTCTTTGTTAAGTCTCATGACACTAGTAGAAACACTTCTTATTATTTTCATGACATTAGCAGACATTAAATGCTTTTTGTTAATTTCCATGGCATAAACAGATCATACCTGTGCATATTTTCATGACATAAGCAGGATTGGAATGTCTCTAGTAGCTGTGCAGATTCATGCAGTGTGAACAGAATAAATGTATTAACCCTTTTAAACCTCAAATGTATTAAGAATGCATATTACTAATACATATTTTTCTAACATTTCCCCCCTTTTAATACTTTTATTTAACGTTTAAAATAAGCATAAACAGTTTTTTCTTCCCCTAACCTCTTCCTACTCAGGATTTGCAGTTAAGAGAGTCATTCAGTTTAAACTTATGAAAGCATTTTTAATTTTTCAACATTTCTTCAAGTTCAGCACCTTGGTATAAGGTTTCTGAAACTGACATGTCTATAAAGTCTTTAATCAGTCTTTTTATGCAGGGGATGCAGCAGCAAACACATACCACCAGTAGAATCATTCCTACACAGATGGCAATCAGAATGTTCATCAGGATACTGCCCCACCCCCCAAACAATCTCTGGAAAAAGTCCATCAATGGATTTGGTCCTGGTTTGGTCATAGCCGACACTTGCTGAATTACCTCAAGGTGATTGTCTATCTCGTGTTTGTGGTCAGGAATATACGAACAGCATTCCTCCTGGATTAAAGCGCAAGTACCTCCTCTCGCTGCTAGGGTGAAGTCAAGAGCCATGTGGTTTTGAAGCACTGCAGTTTTCATGGCAGTCAGTTCATCAATCAACAATTCTAGAGCGGAAAAGGTTGCATTGCTCATTATTTTGAGAAGTTTAGACAGTTTTCTCAGTTCCCAGATTGATTTCATTGTTCCATATGCTGGCAATACACCTGCCCACGAGACTATGGTATTTCCCAAGTCCATATGCGACAGTCCATTTTTCCCAAGGCCCACAGCATGATGGTTTTTCCAGCCAGCATTTATTTGCCCTACTGAATTGACAGGCTTCTTGATTTCTCATCGAACATTTCGAATTTTCCCCTGAAGCAAAACTGCTGTGTGTCATATGGCCGGAACCACTTACCCCAAATAACAACTGCCGGACCAATTCTCAGGTAACCACTTGTATGCTTTCCTACCACATACAAAATAACATTCGTCTACTTTGGTAGTAACTTTACTATGTCCTGGTTCTGGATGAAACATTTTTTTGTCAACTATAATCAGTTGTTTATAAAGATCAGCATTATGTTTTACTTCATCAGTTGTCCTATGCATCAGTGAATCATAGCTTGTGTTGCAATAGAAACCTGTGTTATCAGTTTTATTGTAGCATCTATAGGAAACAGTCACATTGCAATTGCTCCAACCCACCTGAACTGTATCATTTTTGTAAAAACACACAGTCCCCTTCTGTCAAACAGACAAGTGCAATGCTACATTATTTTGTGATGTAACATCTGATGTATAATAGACTAAATTTTCCCAGGTCTTGTTGGCTCCTAGGGGGACTGAAGTTAACAATAACCCCCCGTATGCTGTTGGCAAAGCTGTGCAAATCCAGCAATTTGAAACACTGAAGGTCTCAGCATACACATATTTGATTGCTTGGTAAGTGTTGAAGTTTGGGTGCCACTCTACGTGCAACTCTTCACGTTTATTCAGTTCAGTTTGTGTGGCTGGGAAAAGGAATGGCTGCAACAAAAAGATTATTGTCACTAGTACAGTTAACAGGATGATTATGCAATACTTCTGAGGAAATGGTTGTTCTGCATTTTTGTTTTTTTTTTACTCTTTCGAGTGGTTTTATTTGGATTTTTCTGGATTCTATCATTTTTGCTTTTGACATGTGATCTTACTCTCTGCCCTAATAGGACCTTCAGCACAGATGGTTTCTTTACTGGGTTGAGACGGATCAGTCCTATTGATCTGACCCCCCTTTGTAGCCAGACTTTGTGCTGAGGGCCCCGATGGAGAGGTAAGACTTTTGTCCAGTTCAAAGTTCTTAACTAGTTTGCAGTGCATCAGGTTGATCCACGAGGCTCGCTCTGCTATCTTGACTGCAGTGGGTGTCAAAAGAAGCACCTGGTATGGACCTTCCCACCTTGGTGATGTCCAGTTTTTCTTCTTTATATTTTTTACCCACACCCAGTCCCCTGGGATCACTGCCACTTCCAATGTTTCGGTTTGTTCTTTATCTGAAACAGACTTTGACTGCAACAGATGTTTAGAATTCAACAAATTTCTCATATATTCAGCTAGTGTATAGTCAGCTTCCGGGTCTGTGGACATGAGAAGTTTCCACTGGGGTGTATAATAATCCCTTCCAAACAGTTTTTTGAAAGGAGTCAATCCTTTTGCAGTCAGAACAGTTCTCATGCTCAACAATGCCAGGGGCAAACAATACAGCCAATTCTTTCCTGTCTCAGCTATTAATTTTCTTAATTTATTCTTTAATATTCCATTATGGCTTTCATCTAGCTCTGCAGATTGTGGATGGTATGCACAATGATTTTTTACAGAAATACCAAAATGCTTACTTAACTGCTCTATGGTTTGGTTTACAAAGTGTGTACCGTTGTCACTGTAGATCCTTTCCGGAATGCCAAATCTAGGGATGATTTCTTTGACAAGTACTTTTGCCACCATAGCTGCATCTGGATTTTTGGTTGGAAAGGCTTCCACCCATCTGGAAAACATATCTACAATGACAAGACAATAATTCTTATTTTCACATTTGTTCAATTCTATGAAATCCATACAGATAGTGTGAAATGGATATGGTGGTATAGGGAAACTCCCTTGTTTGGGCTTTAACGCCCCTTGTGCATGATGTTTGTTACAAATTTGGCACATCAAACAAAATTTTTTAGAGTAGTTTGTAAATCCGTATGTTGTGAACACCTGGATCACCAGCTGTACCATCACCCCTGTTGAGACATGGCACTGCCCATGGCTCAACAAAGCTGCATATCTAAACAAATTAGATGGTAGTATCAGTTTCCCTTTTTTAGAGATGTACAGCCCCATTTCGAGAATTGCTCCTCATTTTACCCATCTTTGTTTTTCAGCTTGTGTAGTGAGTGTCTGTATTGTTTTTAACATTTTTAAGTCTAAAATCTCAGAGGGTTGTAGTTCCTCATTTAAAAGAAATACTTCAGAAGCTGCTTGTTTTGCATCTGTATCAGCTCTTGCATTACCTTTTGAAATCCTGTCTTGTTGCTTGGTGTGAGCTGTGCATTTACAAATAGCTACTTTTTGAGGTAACTGAATAGATTTTAAAAGATCTAAAATAAACTGTGCATGATTGATAGGTTTGCCAGTAGATGTTATTATTTCTCGTTTTTTCCACTGTTGCGCAAAAACATGTACAGTAGAAAAAGCGTACTGGTTATCAGTAAAAATGTTTACACATTTACCCTTTGCTAAGGTACATCCCGTGTCAAGGCAATCAATTTTTCTGCCTGTGCAGATAGGTTGTGTTGTAAAGGTTTTGCTTTTATAATCTCAGTGTCAGAAACTACTGCATATCCTACTAGGTTTTGTCCCGCAGGACCCCTTTTGCACGAACCATCCACGTACTATGTCACCTCGGCATTATCCAAGGGGACATCCATGAGATCTTTTCTAGGTAGTGTCTTTTGCTCAATTACCTGCAGGCAGCGGTGGGGTGAGCCATCTGCAGGGGTTGGGAGCAAGGTAGAAGGGTTTAAAGTTGTGCATCGTTCAACTGTCATGTGAGGTTGGCTTAACAATATGGTCATACAGGAAAGATGCCTAGCAGCCTAGCAGGGGAAAGATATGCTACTTTTTCTTGAAGTAAAATAATTGTGACTGCATGAGGCACTCTCAAAGTGAGAGGGTGAAATAAGACTACTGAGGCCGAAGCCTGTACTGCCATTGCAGCTGCAACTACTGCTTGTACACAGTGAGGTAAGGACCGTGCCACTGGGTCTAGTTGTGATGAATAGTAAGCAATGGGGCATTGCTTGTCCCCATGCTGTTGTGTTAACACTGATGTCATATAACCTTGCTTACAATTTACAGTTTGGAAAAAACGTTTATGGTAGTTTGGTAATCCCAAAACTAATGAGGATGCTATTAACTGTTTCAGTTTGCAGAAAGCAGATTCTGCCTCTGGTGTCCATTGTAACAAATCCTGTGCTGCCATAGGCTTGTTATATATTAGGTCAGTCAGAGGTGCAGATTCCAAGGCATAGTTTGGAATCCAACTCCGGCAAAAATTTGCTGTACCCAGGAAGGACATAATTTCCTTCTTGGTAGTGGGTTTTGGTGCTTGCAGAATTGCTACTTTTCTATCCTCATCTAATGTTTTACCTTTTTTGGATATTACATATCCTAGGTATTTGACTTGTTTTTTCCAAAGCTGCAGTTTATTTTTGTTTACCTTATGTCCTTCAGTGGCTAGAAATCATAATAGCGCTATGGTATCTTCTCTACAATCTTGCTGGGTGGGGGCCGCCAGCAAGATGTCATTAACATAAAGTAAAATCTGACTGCCTCTCGGTGGGGTAAATCCCGCCAAGTTGCTTACCATTTCTTGTGAGAATATTGTTGGACTTTCACAATACCCCTGTGGTAGTCATGTATATGTATACCTTTCTCCCTGAAATGTGAATGCAAACCAATACTGGCTGTCAGGGTATATTGGTATCGAAAAGAACGCATTGCTAATGTCTACCACAGAAAAATACTTCTGTTGAGGTTTTAAATCATTCAACAGGGTGTGTGGGTCTGGCACTGTAGGTGCCCTTGGTATTACTGCATCATTTACAGCTTGTAAATCTTGGACCATACGCCATTCTCCATTTGCTTTTTTAACAGGGAATAAGGGTGTGTTACATGGTGAATCGGGAGATTCTACTAGTATCCATCCTTTAAGTAAGGCTGCTATAATAGGTTTTATCCCTGCCTCTGCATTTTTTCTTAAGGGATACTGTTTTTTCTGTGGTCTGAATGCTGACTTTGGTGTGATAGTTACTGGTCCCACTGTACGAATAAGTCCTACATCTGACTTTCCTGTTGACCAGAGAGTCTCTGGTATATTTTGTAAGGCATTTTTTTCCTCCTTTAATAGGAGTGCTAATCAGCTGTCCTTGCTAGACTGCGAGTGTACAGCTGGGTGGGTCTGAGTTATTCAGTTTAACTTTTGTATTTGTATTCCCTGTCCTGACAGTTTTAATTCTGTCTGTTTTTCCCATCTCGTGACTTTTTCTCCTAGGTCTGCCCATTCTATGTTTTTGTTTTGGTTAAGCTAACATGTGGTAATCGATTAGATTTATAAAGTGTAAAGAACTCCCGGGGCAATGAACAGCTGGCTACACTGTTCCCTTCTGTGTCCCAGTACAGATTACATAATATTAATCTGTTTGCATGATTTTTAAACAATTCTTGCTCATATTCCTTATTAGGTCCTGGTGTGTTATAATAATACAGGGTACAGTGCAACAAGTGTTGCCTATCAATGTCAAGGGAGGGGAACTTGCTGATGGCTACATTCATTAATTTTTTGGTCACAGTCACAGTCCTTGGACCAGTCGTAACCAAGTCCTGGCTGTACCAATAAAACATTTCACCCTCCGATTGCACTGCAAAGGTATCAATTTGTCGCTGTGCTTCCATACCCTGCATGGTTGGGACTACTGCTATACCAAATAGTTGCATGAGGTCTCTGCCCAAGAGGTTTACTGGGCATTTTGCAAAAACAACAATTTTGCTTTTCTGAGTCAATCCTGAAACCGGATCAGTTATTGCAACATTACGGGAGAGGGGCTCCCGATACAGCTGTCCATTAGCTGCTTTTACCAGTATGTAGTCAGGTGACTCTGTGTTTTCTGGCAGTTTGGAGGGATGTATCAGGGTTCGTGATGCCCCTGAGTCACACAAGAATTTGACTTCCCTCCCTTCTACCAAGAGTGTAACTTCTGGTTTCATGTCTGCTAAATAGAGCTCCAGGCTCAATAAAGCTAGGTCTAATATTTTATTTTCTTTATTGTCACTAACTTGTTGCACTTTCTCTATCTCATTTGTCACATCCTCTGCTCCCTCTATCACATTTTCATTTGTCCTTTCTCTGCTATCCCCTTCTAGTGATTCCTGACTACCATATAGTCAATCCTCACCCTCCTAGTCTTCCGTGGTTGCCTTCTTATTCTTCCTGCAATCTTTTGCCAAGTGACCCTTTTTACTGCATTTGAAACATTCACCCCTTTTCTTTCGCCCTTTAAAGTCCTCTGATCACTGATCAGATTGTTTGTTTTTCTGTGCATTTTTCTTGCCCTTTTTTCTGGATTGTACTACATAAACTTCTGCTCTATCTTCTACAGAAAATACTTGAGCTTTCTTTTTCTTTTTGCTATTAAAATGCCTTTCGGCATGCCTAGCATATTCAAGTAATGACTGTAACCTGCTTCTACAATGGTCTACCATGTGTTTTGTAATAAAACTGCATATGGGTGCAATACTGCCTTTTAAAAATGCATTTTTTTTAACTGCTGTTTATATGGGGAATCTTGTGTTTGATCTTCAGGAACCTGCATTCCACAGTGGTTATTAAAACATTCTAATAATCTGGCATAATACCAGTCAATAGTTTCACCTTCTTGTTGGATGCATTGATTAATGCAAGTCCAGTCTGCCTAGGCTTCTATTTTTCAGAGATGCGGTCTGTAAGACCTCTTACTCTGTTGTCTAGTTCTGCGCTGCTATGTGGGAGTGGTCTGTGTGCAGCGTCACAGGGATTCCAGTTGCCACTAATCATGCGCCAATCTGGTCCCACAATTTGTCTAACTACTTTTTCTACCTCTTCTCCGTTTAGGTTATAACTCAGCCTCATTCCTTGTAAATCTTCTGAGAATATTCTAAAATTAAATTTTGGATGGGGAATTCCCTCAGTGGCTTTCCGGATATTTTCCGGAGTCTAGGGTCTATATACTAAAATAGTTGGGTCCTGATTGTCCTGTCCTGCCTGAGGATTAGGTACTTCTATAAGTGGACATAGTTCTTCTTCACTCATAGATCATGAATTCTTAATCATTTGATATAATTCAATGCCTTCATTTAGGTTCATAGGTTCATAGGTTCATACTAGGCTATCTGCCCAAGGGCATTTATAAGCCTAGCCCATAGTTATGTGGCTTTCGCCACCCCTTTAGTTTGAATAAAAACTATGCCTATCATTTTGCTGTGCCTCTGTCAAGCAGTGACGCTGAAGTAATCCCTGGGGTATATCTGCAATCTCCCATCCATTGGTCAAGATTCCTCTTGAACAAGACCAGAGAGGTGCTCTGCCTCACATGTACCGGGATTTTGTTCCACAGCATAGGGAGTCTCTGGGTGATGAATCTGTCCCTCCAGCACGTTCTATTTATAACCGTGTCAAGGTTTAAGTCTCCGCCCTTGTGGTTCTGAGGGATCTAGATTTTTGAGGTGAAGCATATTCATCAAATCTGGGTTTGACATGGCCTTATATGTCAGGCACAGGTCACCTCTGAGCAAGCGGTATGAGACTGAATAGAGCTGGAGTTCTTTCAGTCGGGCAGCATAAGACATATTTTTGAGACCCTTTATCCTTTTGGTGAGGAACTTTTGGGGCCTTTCAAGCTGCAGCAGGTGTCTGGTCAGATACATTCGAACGGGCATTGTACTCAATCATAGGTCTAATAAGTGATGAGTACAGGGGACGATGACCTCCCTTGATGTAGATGTGAATCCCTTCATGATCAGGTGGGTCATATAGAAGGTTTACCTAACTACTTTAGCAACATGAGTGTCAAGCGAAAGGCTACTGTCAACCTGGGTCCCCAGATCTCTGATGACTTTTTCTGTGCTCAGTGGATTGCCACCTATATGGTAGCTAGGGGTAGCCTTGTTTTTCCCAAAGGGTATGACTATGCATTTTGGCGTTTAACTTCAGGCCATGGCTCTGGCACCAGTTATCCATTTCTGTGAGGCCCTTCTGGAGGATATCTGTGTCAGATGTGTTTTTACTATGGCCCAGTTTGCAGTCATCTGCAAACTTTGTCAGCCATAACCCTCCTGTGTTTGCTTGTACTTCAGAAAAGTAGATGCCGAACAAGAGTGGACCCAGGACTGAGCCCTGTGGGACACCACTTGTGACAGGCTTTGAGTCTGACATGGCTCCAGCAACTCTGACCCTGTGGGTTCTGTCACTTAGCCAGTTTGCAACCCATCTTGTGATGTATGGGTTTACATTCAAGCTGATGAGTTTTTCGATGATACCTGAGTGGGGTATTGTGTCAAGGCCTTTGCCAGGTCGAGGTAGGCTGTATGGACTGCCTTTCCTCATCAATGGCCTTGGTGACTGTCTCAAAAAGTCAACCAAGTTTAAGAGGCAGGATCTGCCTTTGACAAAGCCAAACTGAGTTGGATCCAAAGTCTGCAAGTTCCCTATGTCTTTATTTATGAGTTCCATTATGATCCTCTCCATGGCTTTGCAGATAAGGCTTGTCAAGCTAATGGGCGGTAATTTCCAGGGTCTGTGGAGGCACCGCCTTATGAAGTGGGACCACAGTGGCGCCACTCCTTGGGTACGTATCCTGAGGTGAGGCTAAGATTAAACAGCTGTCCTAACTGTGGGTTTAATTCCTCATTGAGTTCATGAAGCACACAGCCGGGGACACCATCCGGTCCCATGGATGCTGTGTTTTTGCCTTAGTGAGGGCAGTTCTCACCTGGGCGTTGGAGATGTTTGGGGGCTACAATCCTCTGGAATAGATATCTCTCCTTTGGGGAGGGGAGAAGTTTGCACTGAACCTGTCAGCCAGTATGTTGGCAATGTGTGTAGGTTCAGTAATTTTCACATCATTTTGAACTAATTCTGAGCATATCTGGGAGTTTCCTCCTAGGTTTCTAACATAGCTAAAGAAGGCCTTATGATTCTCTTTAGAGTCCTTGGCGATTTTTCTCTCAAAATTTGCCTTGGATGATTTTATGAGAGCTCTTAGTTTTTACTTATAATGATCAAAGGTGTCTTACCTTTCAAGGATTTTGCTCTATCTTGTAGTAGCTTCCTCCTTTTGTTGTAGAGCTTGTTTATGGCTGGGGTCCACCAGACTGGACGCTTGCCTTTGGTACAGAGAGTCTTAGTTTTGTTTGGGATTGCCTGATCCATGCAGTCCTGTAGGTGCTGGTAGAAGGCATTTGTAAGTGATTCAGCGGTTTGAGTAATGTTTACCACTGGCTCAGGGCCTTAAAGGAGACCACACTAGTTTTAGAAGTGTGAAATCGGCTTTGAGAAGTTTTTCACTGTGGTCTTTTTGTTTCAGGTGGGGCGGGATGAGGACCTCCAGCGAGATTAGTTTATGATCTGATCTCACCAGTGAGGGGTATACTTCCGGTGTTGAACATTTTGATCCCATGTTCGTGATGATGAGATCAAGTATGTTTTCTCCTCTTGTGGGGATGGTGACTAGTTGTTCCATGGCATTTGAGTTTATGAACTCCAGGAATCTTTGGGTTAGAGTGTTCGGGCTTGAGTAGTGTTCCCAGTCTATATTAGGGTAGTTAAAGTCACCTAGTATGATGGTGTTTGGAGATACATTTATCCCTCCAATGTTTTCAGGAAGGCCATGTGAGGTTCCTGAGTTTGAGAGGGTGGCCTGTAACATGCTACAAATTGCAGAGCAGTCTTGCCTATGGTTAATTGCACCTGGATGGTCTCCGATGCATCATGTTGCCACCAACCTTGAGGTGTGGGTGTCCTTTATGAATATGGACACCCCTCCTTTCTTGGTGTTGTCCGGATTTTGGGGGAACGCATGATATGAGGTGAAACCTGTTAGTGCTGGGGTGCTCTCAGGAGCCTTGAACCAGGTTTCTGTCACAGCACAGACATCGATGTTCTCCATATTGAGAAGGGCCTCGAGTCGTGCATCTTGAGATTGAGACTTCTGGCATTGAGCAGCATTACCCTTAGTTTTTTCCTTTTGGTGTTCTAGGGTGGTAGGTTTAGAATTTGAGCCTTGCCTAAAAAGGCACTATGGGGTGGCAAGAGCCTTTGCCAATATCCGAAGCCCAGGGTGACAGGTGCAAGCCGTCCCTTGGCAGCGTGGCTTGTCCAGCATGTCATCCCAGGCAGACAGGCATTGGATCCCCTTTGAATGACACCAGAATTTAAGCCAATTATTAAAGCTGATCATCTTATCACTGTATTGTGGCATCATTCTAGGTGAAGGTAGGATACTGCTCAAGGTCAGGGTCATACCTGCCTGGGCTACATAATCAGAGAGCTCGATGTCCCTTTCATGTAGTCCAAGGAGGTACGCCTCAGGTCGTTGACACCAGCGTGGACAATGACTGGTGATTTGTACCTGCTGTTGAGAGACCTGAGTGCTTGCGTTATGTGGCGGATTCTAGCGCCTGACAGGCAGCTTACTGTGACCTTCTCTTTACTCAGTCTGGTGAGCGGACGTCAGTGTGTCTGACTATGGAATCACCAATGACAAGTGTGTCTGGCATTTTGTTTGGCCTTAAGGGCTGTGACTGTTTGACACTCTGACTGTGTGGTCTATGTGTTGCATGTGTTGGGTGAGGTGGTAGTTGTTTGGGTGTCTGCTTTGGTGGCCTCTGCTGTTTTGGTAAATTTTTGATCAGAGCCTCGAGTATGTCTTTGTGTGAGTATGTGTATGATTTGAAGTTGTGATGGTACCATGTGTGACTGGGTATGTATTGTGTGGTTACCTTCTCCTCCTGTCTGGTCTTGCCAGTCCTATGTTGCGAGAGCTCAGCCTCCAGTTTGGCCGTATAGTTGCATCTCGCATGTATTTGTGTTTTGTGGGAGAAGGAGAGGATTGTCTGTGTACATGAGGCAGTTGTAACATTGCCTCAATATTCCCAGGTTCACCAGTTGAGCTGGAGAGGACACTAGCAACTGATCCCTCGACATACTAGTAGTAGATAGAGACTTTCAAAGGACTCGGGAAGTGGGTTTTAGGCTGGTGGGGTACTATCTATAATAAGAGTGCTTTATCAAGGTGCAAGTACTGTAGGAGTAAGTGCTAGGCTTTACAGATAGAGAATAGTCTACTTGGGAATCAAGTAGAGATGAACTTTTCAGTTATAGGATATGCTGGTTAGATCAGCAGTACAGCTCGAGGAAGGTAGTTTTAAGGAAAATTGGAAGAGTGGAATTTAGATGGCCCAAATAGTTTAACCTTGTTTAACCGCTGCTCTTGTGTGCAACAGTGGTAACTCTAAATCGCTTACACGTTTAGCGTGTTTTATAGCAGGGGCTGGGAGCTAGGAATTGGCCCAAAAGACCAATGGACTACTAGTTTCTGGCTGAAACTTCACCAAATCAGACAAAAGGGCTCAGTGCTCACTCCCACTGGTAAGCAAAGAAACTTCCCTCCTTCCTAATAAGGCAATGGATCAGTAACAGGAACTAAACAAAGCCCAGGGATCAGCAACTCTGAAACTGGACTACTCTAGTTCAGTAAGGAAAACAAGAGATTTTTTTGTTTTATTACAGAGACAAGGAAAAAACAGACAGTAATTGCTGTAAATCGGCTAGCACTTTAGTGTGTAGCCTACAGAAACAATTTGCAACAATTAGTAACTTAAAGTGCAATAAACAGTGTAAAATGCAGAAATCACTTAAAGTAGCAATAAAACAGTAAATGCAGTTGCTAGCTTAAATAACAGTGGAAAGCCACAAAAATACTTATATCTGGTAGAAAGTCACTCTTTTAGCTCTCTGCTTGATCACCTGCAGGCCACCACGAGGATCTGTGCTGAGTTGGTACAAGCTGGAAAACGCGTGTTTAGCGTGTTTTATAGCAGGGGCTGAAAGGACTATTGGCCCAAAACAACCAATGGACTACTAGTTTCTGGCTGAAACTTCACCAAATCGGACAGAAAGGCTGCTCAGTGCTTCCCACTCCCACTGGTAAGCAAAGAAACTTCCTCCCTAATAAGGCAATGAATCAGTAACAGGAACTAAAACAAAGCCCAGGGATCAGCAACTCTGAAACTGGACTACTCTAGTTCAGTAAGGCAGGAAAACAAGAGATTTTTTTGTTTTATTACAGAGACAAGGAAAAAACAGACAGTAAATGCTATAAATGCTGTAAATCGGCTAGCGACTTTAGTGTGTAGCCTACAGAAACAATTTGCAACAATTAGTAACTTAAAGTGCAATAAACAGTGTAAAATGCAGAAATCACTTAAAGTAGCAGTAAAACAGGCGAAAATGCAGTCGCTAGCTTAAATAACAGTGGAAAGCCACAAAAATACTTATATCTGGTAGAAAGTCACTCTTTTAGCTCTCTGCTGCTTGGATCACTCTGCAGGCCACCACGAGGATCTGTGCTGAGTTGGTACAAGCTGGAAAAACACGTGTTTTATAGCAGGGGGCTGAAAGGAGCTAGGAATTGGCCCAAAACGACCAATGGACTACTAGTTTCTGGCTGAAACTTCACCAAATCGGACAGAAAGGCCGCTCAGTGCTTCCCACTCCCACTGGTAAGCAAAGAAACTTCCCTCCTCCCTAATAAGGCAATGGATCAGTAACAGGAACTAAAAACAAAGCCCAGGGATCAGCAACTCTGAAACTGGACTACTCTAGTTCAGTAAGGCGGGTTTGAGACCTGGGAACTGTAATAAATGGTTTTATTTTTACAATGTCTCTATTTTCAGTGACAACAGGATATCATGGGGGTGGACTAACCTGTTTATTTGCTTCATATTCTGGTAAGGGAGGTGGAGGGGCCAGTGCTATTACTAAGTTATTGTCCTCCTTATCGAAAAACATTGTTTTTATATTGTTGTTCTTTTGTTCCCTATGGTTTACTTCCTCAATCCACCTGTGTGCCTGAGGAATTCCTAATTTGCGTTGCTTTTTTACCCAACCTTTGGAATCGGTTTTAAGCTGTTTGACAAGTTTGATAAGCGAGGATTTTTTTTAATTCTTCATCAAATTCATATTTATTAACCTATTTTGAATAATATTTAATATTGTCGGCACGCTGCGACTGCATGTATTTTGCATCTACTGTTAACGGCAGATTTTGGGGTCTTTTTTATGAAATTATTACCCATTTTGTTCTACCCTTTTGATCGTTACGTAACTTCTCTGATTTTTAATGTGGTACCACGGATTTTGTTATAGTCTCTTCAGAATGACTGCCTACCTATTCTGTTTCTCCTGATCTATGACAAGACAGTAATCTTTTTTGTCCCTGACTTGTGAAATACAGTCTTGACAAAAACAATACAAATATAGTCCCTGATCTAAAACAGAAAACAGAAACAAGTAGATTCACCTTACCTGAGCCACGTGATTGGTTTGATCACCAATTCGGAGACCCATCCTTCAGTCGCAGATCAGAAAGTGGCTGGCCTCTTTTGCACGACAATTTAGTTGGAGGGCTTTTCATATAAGAAGAACCGATTTGGTTTCTTCCCCGTACGGTTTCAACCACCTGGCCGTCTGATCCGAGGTGAAGAGAGGGTTCTGGTCCGAAGGACCAATCTGTCAAAGGAAAAAACTTCAAAGACCAATTCACGTAAGGTTCAAGTATGGCACCCTTTATTCCTTGCAGCAAGGCGACAAACCATGCAAATACAGAATTTGTCTAAATTACTAATGAGCAGTATGCTACTTTTATACAATTCTATGAAATGTTACTTTTTTATTGTTAACGGAGTTAGACACAGCTTTCTGTATTACTCTACAGAAAATGTTACTTAGATTTCCTGCTGACATGTTCAGATTTAAAACTCACTATGTGTTACATAGAAAATGTCACTTAGATTTCCTGCTGACATGACTGGATTATTGTTGATTTACAAAAATATTTGAAAAAAACAACCTGGACTTGGGGCTTATTTTTAGCCCACTACAAACTTTCTATTCTTCAATTGTGCAGTTCTAATATATATGTGTTACATTTTACCTAGATTCTAGGTACATTTCTAGCTTAGGTACAAGTAATGCTGACTACGGTTTATACTTTCAAGCAGCCTTTGTTTTCATTATCAATAGCTTCAGCAGTTGTGTACTTTCTCATGGCATAAGCAAAAAATCAATAACTCTTTGTTAAATCTCATGACACTAGTAGAAACACTTCTTATTATTTTCATGACATTAGCAGAAATTAAATGCATTTAGTTAATTTCCATGGCATAAGCAGATCATAGCTGCGCATATTTTCATGACATAAGCAGGATTGGAATGTCTCTAGTAGCTGTGCAGATTCATGCAGTGTGGAAAGAATAAATGTATTAACCCTTTTAAACCTCAAATGCACTAAGCATGCATATTACTAATACATATTTTTCCAACAATACTCATCGTGTATGTGCTAAAAAATGTGTCCACAATTATTTGCTAAAGACACATAGTCTGTAATCGGCATTGGATACCTATCTGACACACAGATACACATCCAGCAATGGTATGTACACCTGTGAGTTATGGTGCACTGTATATCACAGGGTTATGAATACCTGCACAGCAATGTTGTGCCCATGTATGCATTGTGTTCCAGGGGGAGGGCCATCACCTAATAACAAAACACATGCATCAAAGCTATGTATACTGTTATTAACAAGGACTGACTACACTTGCGCTACATGCTGTTGAGCAACACATGTCCTGCATGCTGACATGTGTGATATGACTGTTTTGCTTGTGATACTGTACCCCACCATCACCTGCTATTGTATATGTTCTGTGATTGCTGATGTTGTGTGTGTCTGCTTTTGGGAGGAGTGTAGTTTTGTGTGTGTGCGTGTGTGCATGTGCGCATGTGCGCATGTGTGCATGTGTGCATATGGTCTGAAGTCATGTTCAGGTCTTAAAGTGTGTTTCCTGTTTTCCTCTCACAGGTAGCGAGGTGGGGCTGATTCAGTACAGCAGGGAACCTGATGTCACTGAGACAGACAGTGATCATGAGGATAGGTGTGTTGAGGCACAGGCAGGTTTGTCAGGGTCTGTTGCTGGCCACCAATTGACAGTACACAAGTCTCCACCCCATCCATGCACACAGTCACACTGCCTGTACATCCATCATCACCATTGCCTTTAGCTGAGGGACAGTGTATGGTTAGCCCTGGCCAGGACAGTGTGGTATCTATGACACATGTATCAGGACACAGCAGCCATAGCCAGATGTCTGGGAATGGTACCACATAGGCAGATGCCCAGGGGTTCTCATCAGAGCACTTCTGGTCAACATGCCGCTGGCAGACGTGCCACACCTCTTTCTACCACAAGCAAGTTCTAGGCTGTCATGGAGGCACAGACATGAATGGAGTAGTACACCAGACAGGAGCTAAGGGCACAGAGTGCTCATTGCACCTCTGTAAATGACAGTGTCCATGACCTAGCAGGTGCCATACGTAACTACACTGAGGTCATTCATAGACGTTGGGGTGAGACATTGGATGTCCTCCACAATGTCATGCCCATGTGTTAGGACAGTGTGGGACGGTTGAGACATCGATGTGGACGTATGCCAGCAACATCACCAGCTGGAGGTCACTGTGGACATCCAGCAAGTCACAGCCGCTCCCGTAGTGCCAGTACCAGCCCCAGCAATGTTGGGGGGGCTGTCCATAGACCGTGCTAGCAGACCACATGCACGTGGCTCTGGCCAGTCCCAGCAAGGACCTGGATCCAGTAGACATTTGTCAACCTCTTCAGATAGTACGCAATCTGGATTAGTACCTGATACTGTCTGTAGCACCCCTGCCAAGTACAGGTTCCATATCCGCGGCCAGAGATGGTGATCTGTAAAGCCTGCCAGGTAGAGTCTGTAGCTGTCTCACAAATCCCCGTATATGGCAGCCACATGGTGGAATTGTGTGCATGCAGACACACACACACATAAACCAGAAACCTAGGGCAAACACATACCCGCACACATGCCATCAACATTGGCCCATAACAGTACTCATGGCCCTCACACACACGTTGATTGTATGGTTCAGTGTAGGCCTCTGGCAAACCAACAACACACCCTGTGCATATGATGAAACCTGTGCCACCTCCTGTCATCTGTAACTCTGATGCAGGAACAGGCTTACATGGTGCTGATGCACAGGGTAACTTTAATAAAGTATAGCAATGGTTGGATGTGTAGTATGTTGTCAGCAGTAAAGTGTAATGATATCCTTGAAGGTGTAGCTGAGCAGGCATGATGCATTAAAGCTGTAATTAGCAATGTTGTATTGTTTTTACCAGTGTTTATTCCAACTGTGTTTTGTTTGCCCATGTGTCACTTGGCTGATGTGTGTAGTTGTGTCAGCATGTATTATACAGTGGACAGTAAGTGTGGGGTGTGTGCAACACAGGTTTGCAGGTGTCCATTTGTGAACATGGTGGAGGTGCACTGTCTGCATATGCATGCATATTGGACACATGGGCAGGGTGACATGCCCTGTATTGGACAGTGTTAACACTCCAGAGTTTCTATTGGTGGCCAGTATGCATTGTACTACACACATTTTGGAACTTGAGTACGCATGTGTGTGTATGACATGGGTTGGCACTATGCTGTGGGCGATGCTCTTGTTGCTATCTGTCATTTTTTTGCATTACTAAGGTTAGCACTGTCCCAGCTGCATAATCCTTTAGTAAAGCACACTGTTCACCTACAGGGTTGCATGGACCATGCTATCACAAACACAAGAAATTCTCACTTATACAGTAAAAGTGCATTAGTATCATGGACCCCTGCCATAAACTAAATATATAATAGAAGGTGTGAAGTTGTACCAAAAAAGAGTTACATACCAAGAAGAGATAACCTATCTGGTCAGTATCATTTGGAAAATACAAGCCCTCATTAAACATACAAGGCAAGCTTCAAAGGATTCCAAAGACAACACTAAAGCTTTCTTTAGTGTTGTTTATAATCTAGAGGGGAAATCTCAGATCGGGTCACAGTTAATGTAAATGGTCACAAAGTACACTTATCTAACTGACATTACCAATTTCTTGTCAGACAGTTTGAATGCAGATTTCACCACCCTGTCATTACACAAGGGCCTCATTTCCAGACCTGAAGTATGTAAAACCTGATGATTCACAGACACTCTAGTTAAAACATCTCTTTACCAAAGTCCAAACCACAGTGGCAATGGTACTGGACAGTGTCCCTGGCTGTGTCATACACAAGCTGACATATGAAGTTACCACTCAACTAAACACTCTGTCCAGATGCAGCCTCTATACAGGTTACATACTTGTGGAATGACGCACGGTAATGGTGTTCACAGTCCACAAGGGTTGAGCTACAATGTCTTCTTCTTCTCCTTTTGGATGCTCCCATTAGGAGTCGCCACAGTAGATCATCTGTTTCCATTTCTTCCTGCCCTCTGCATCTTGCGCTGTCACACCATCCACCTGCATGTCCTCTCTCACCACAGCCATAAACCCAATCTTAGGCATTCCTTTTTTTCTGTTACCTGGTGGCTTCATTCTTAGCATCTATTTCACAATATACTCTGCATCCCTCCTCAGCACATGTACAAACCAACATAATCCTGCCTATCTGGCTTGGTCTACTAACCTTCAAACCTGGGCTGACCCTCTAATATACTTATTCCTCATCCTGTCCACCCTTGTCACACCCAGTGCTAATGTTAACATAAATTGATTAAGGGTATAACTACAACAGATCCTGGAAACTCTTGCTCTATAAGCCAGACAAATGCTCTCTGGAAGGCTATGGAGCACAGCATTATGGAACTCATTAACAGAGACATTATGAACCTGCAAACACTGCACCATACCCACTTAGGTTTTCTAAAGGCCAGATCATGGCTCCTACACCTAGTAGACTTCAAGCCAGTTAACAAGGCTATAGGTGAGGGAGGGGTGGTCCACATAGCCAAGCTATAGCTCACCAGCAATTCATACCCATCGCACATTCTGGTATTACACATAACCTCAACAGACTGACCATAAACGATTGTTAGATGATGGATTGACAACTGACACACAGATGTAGGACACACAGTAACATTTGCAGCCTTCATGTACAATTCTATGCCAGTAACAAGTGGCATTCACCTGCACTCAGTCCTGGGACCACTCCTGTTTGGCATATAGCTTTCTTAGGTCCAACAAACACAGTAGGGATATGTCTGCCCACGTTTGATGAAAATGCATACTGTCTGCTATACTTTATCCTCCAAAAGGGTATCATAGAGACAGATACCTGGTGTCAAAATCATGCTGTAAAGCTATAAGCCAAAGAAAGCATAGTTATCCACTTTTAGAAAACAAAGTATCCCCAGAGTACCACGTAGGTAGTAGCCCCCAAAATGTGGAACAGGTACAAATGTATACATAGAGCCATGTGTTTAGTCATCTCTCCTTTGATAATCACATTACCAAAGGGTTTTGGAAATCCCTCTGTGGAGCACATAAGCAATAAAGGGTTTGCATGCAGATAAACAGAGGTTCTTGCACACCTATAATGATTAGTCATCTTTGCCAGACTTTGCTTGCTTTGCAGCAGGATTCAAATATACCTCAAGCATAAACTCTCACTCACACTCTTCAATAGAAACTGTGATGAGTGGATGTGAAACAGAAGACATAGCCCAGGGATCACTGCAGTGGCTAAGCTTGTCACAAGCATACAGAAGTGACCTAAGGACTGTAAAGAGCTAGCACACTCTGGCAAAGATAACAGATGCTTTCATGGAGAAAGCAGAGTACCCACCTATGAAATAATTGAGGTCACATGTATGTATATGGCTTTGCCCCACAGCTACCTTACATGTGTTATGCACATATAGTTGTCATTGTGATATGTCATACACTAGAAAAATCAAAACACACTCCATAGTGGCCAACAGTGTCACACATGCACACAGTTAGCAAGTGTGGGATTCAAACTCCTACCTAATTACATTATGATACTACAGCAGTATGCATTTACGTGATGCGCTATACACATTACAGGGATTTCACCTTCCCACAGGTATATTTGTAGGATGGTGACATTATCAGACTTGACAAAGATGAGTATATCACTTTTAAGAGGGTCTATATTAGATCAGCGAACGCTTAAAAAAGCGAACGCTAATTGATCGACCTTATGTAAGCGAAAGCTTACAATCTCGAACTGTCAAATCAGCGATTTTTTTCTTAGAGAATAAAATCGCTGATCCAAAACACATACACACAACACAACCACACCAAACAAACAGAAATCCACACACATACACCTAAAATCTGACACCTAACCCTGCACTAAACTATGCACACACCACTAACTATCCACTTACCTTAACCCAAACCCTAACCCTCACGTCCACACAATCGTACACATACCTAACCCGAGCCCTAACCCTAACTCAACTAAACCCGCCCTAACTCTCACATCCACACAATCGTACACATACCTAACCCGAGCCCTAACCCTAACTCACCTAACCCACCCTAACACTCACATCCACACAATCGCACACTTACCTGAATCCGACCCGTAACTTTCCACCACAGCACTGAAAATACCGAATCAACAGAAACGGACAACCAAATTCTTTCCCTAGGAATAAATTTGGGTTTCTGTTGCTTTGATATTTTGAACATTCTCTAAAATAAGGTTGATCAATCAGCGTTTGCTTTTTTAAGCATTCACTGATCTAATATAGACCCCTTTTAAGAGGTTGTGAGTAGTCTCCAAAAAGGCTGCTCCCACCCCAGAGAGACACACACACAGCTGGCAAGTGTAGGCTTCAAACCCCTTCCTAACTACATTATGATACTATACCAGTACGCATTTACACTACATGCTATATACATTACTGGGGTTGTACCTTCCCACAGGTGTATTTGTAGGATGGTGACATCATCAGACTTGACAAAGATGAGTATATCACTTTTAAGGGGTGTGAGTAGTCTCCAAAAAGGTTGCTCTCTCCCCAGGGAGACACACACAGTTGGCAAGTGCAGAATTCAAACCCCTACCTAATTTTCATTATGATATTACAACAGTACACATTTACACGACACACTATACACATTACTGGGATTACACCTTCCCACAGGTGTATTTGTAGGATGGTAACATCATCAGACTTGACAAAGATGAGTATATCACTTTTAATGGGTGTGAGTAGTCTCCAAAAAGGTTGCTCTCTCCCCAGGGAGAGACAGACACACACATACACAGTTGGCAAGTGCAGGGTTCATAATCCAAACTAAGTACTTTACACTTCAGCAAGCAATATGGAGTTACAGGGTGCAATACAGACATTACTCACTGACAGTTTGCCCAAAGTTTTTTTCACATTTGCTAACCTCAGCAGGCTTATCATACTAGGTGTATTGTGACTATATTGTATGCATAGGCCATGACCATATCATATATGGGTTGATGCACCACATGCTGGCACACACAGGGTCAAATGGGTGGCTAAGCTCTGTCAACCCAATAGTGGACAATACAGTCAAGGGGATTAGGGTCATACAAGCACAACACCAACAGTCTCACATAGACCTACAGTATAAGCACTAGCAAAACATACACATAAACACACATTACCATACTCGGAGAATACAAATATTAATCTGAAAAAGAGTGAGTGTCCTCCTAAGCAGACAAGCAAGCAACATGCACCTCCAAGCACACACCAAAAAACACATAATACACCAAAGCAGTGTGCCTCACAACAGGCCCTAAAGCAAAACAACATACCCAACACACTAGTAATAGGTGACTCCATAGTCAGGCACACAGATGTTCCACTCACTTGGCTGGACAAGGGGAAGTTTACTGTCAGTTGTCTGTCAGGTGCTATGATCTGCCACATAACACAAGCACTTACATCACTCCAGAACAGGTACATATATGATGTGTTCTTTGTACATCAGTGTGAATGATCTGAGACTTACCTCCCAGGACAACATGACTAAAGATATATAGTAGCTCTATGATCATGTAGCCCAGGCTGGTATGACCCTGACCTTGAGTAGCATCTTACCTTCACTTACATGATACTGCAATATAACAGAAAGATGATAAACTTCAACAATTGGCTGAGCTTCTGGTGTCATTCAAAGGGGATCCAGTCTCTGTCTGCCTGTGATGACATGATAGA
Source organism: Protopterus annectens (assembly GCF_019279795.1). Classification (NCBI taxonomy): domain Eukaryota; kingdom Metazoa; phylum Chordata; order Ceratodontiformes; family Protopteridae; genus Protopterus; species Protopterus annectens. Next base: position 1,782,151,364 of record NC_056731.1, read on the forward strand.
CAAGCCTCGTTGCTTAGCTAGAGATGGTTTGCACTTACTAACGCTATGCTTCTGAATACTGGCCAAGGCTCAGCTGTCCCCATATTACCTTTTTTAGGCAAGGCTCAAAGGTTCATAGGTTCATAGGTACATAGGTTCATAGGCAGGTACTAGGCTATCGGCCCTGAGGCTTATACAAGCCCAGCCAAAAAGGTACCCTGGCTTTTGCCACCCAAGAAATGTATTTTCCTGTGCCACTGTTGAGCAGGGACATAGAAGTGATCCCCGGGGTGAATTTCCTATTTCCCACCCAATCATCAAGATTTTTCTTGAAGAGTGCTAATGAGGAGCGTTGTTTGATATAGATAGATAGTTTATTCCGGAGTATGGGAAGTCTCTGGGACAGGAATCTATCCCTCCGGCATGTTCTGTTTATTGTGGTGACAAGGTTTAGGTCCCTAGAGCATGTAGCTTGAAGAGATTGGGCTTTCTTTAAGTGGAGCATGTCCAACAGTTCTGGGTTTGACATAGCTTTGTATGTTAGGCAGAGATCACCTCTGAGTAGGCGATGTGCGATGGAGTAAAGCTGCAGTTTTTTTAGATGGTCTGCGTAGGGCATGTGATTGAGGCTGGTAATCCTCTTTGTGAGGTATTTCTGCGGCCTTTCCAGTTGTTATAGATGTCTTGTGAGGTACATACCAAAAGGGGCGTTGTACTCTATAATGGATGTAATGAGTGATGAGTAGAGGGGAACAATGACCTCTTTTTTTCTGCATGAGAAACCTTTTGTGATGAGGTGTGCCATGTAGAAGGATTTCCTGACTACTGTGGAGATGTGATTATCAAAGGAGAGACTACTGTCCACCTGTGTCCCAAGGTCTTTTATCACACTTTCGGTGTTAAGTATACTACTGCCTATGTTGTAGTTCATGGGGACAGAGTTTTTACCAAAGGGGATGACAATGCACTTTTTGGCATTGAGCTTGAGGCCATGGCTTTGACACCAGGCATCTGTCTCAGTAAGGCCCTTTTGCAGGATGTCCACATCATTAGTAGTTTTGATTATGGCTCCTAGTATGCAGTCATCTGTGAACTTCATTAGCCAAAGACCTTCTGTGTTAGCCTGTACTTCAGAGAAGTAGATACCAAAAAAGACAGGACCCAGGACTGAACCCTGTGGTACTCCACTTGTCACTGGTCTGAAGTCGGATTTGGAGTCTGCTACTTTCACAGTGTGGGTTCTGTCAGTGAGCCAGTTGGCAGCTCATCTTGTGACATAGGGATTTATACCTAGTTTAGTGAGTTTATCTATAATTCCAGAGTGGGGGATGGTGTTGAAAGCCTTGGCAAGATCTAGATAGGCTGTGTGAACCACCTTACCTTTGTCTACGGCTTTGGTGACTGCTTCAAAGAAGTCTGTCAGGTTTAGGAGACATGATCTCCCTTTTACAAACTGAAACTGGTTGGGGTCCAGAGTTTGGAGATTACCAATGTCTTTGTTTATAAGTTCCATGATGATACATTCCATGGCCTTGCAGACCAGACTCATCAGGCTAATGGGGTGCTAGTTCCCGGGGTCTGTGGTGGCTCCCCCCTTTTGTAGTGGGATAACTGTCGCTGTGTGCCATTCAGCAGGCACAAAGCCTGAGGTGAGGCTATGATTGAACATGGTACTTAGGTGTGGTGCCACTTCGTTCTGTAGTTCATGTAGAACGCAGCCTGGGATGTTGTCTGGTCACATGGATGCTGTGTTACTGGCCTTGGAGAATGTGGTTATTACCTGTGCAGCCGTGATTACAGGAACATTGCATTCTTCCGGTATAGAGATGATGGGTGAGAGGGGGGTAAAGTTAGCACTGAACCTATCTGCCAGGATGTCAGCGATATCAGTTGGGTCTGTATATTTAGTGCCATTGTGTTGTAACTCAGAGCAGATCTGGGTGTTGCCATTGAGATTCTTTACATAGCTATAGAATGCTTTGCGATTAAGATTAGAATCAGTGGCAATTTTGTTTTTGTAACTAGCTTTGGAGGATTTTATCAGGGATCACAGCTTTTTATTGAGACTGACCAGGGAACTCCTCCACTCATGGGATTTTACTCGCTTTTGCAACACTTTTTTCCTTCTGTTGTACAGTTTGTTTATTGCAGGGGACCACCAGATTGGCTTCCTTTTTTGGAGGATAATGTCTTGGTTCTGTTTGGGATAGCACAATTCATGCACTCATGTAAGTGCTTATAAAGTGTAATTGTGTAGGATTCAGTAGTTGTAACTGTATTGTCCATCCGCATGGGTGTCATGAAGTTCACCATTTCTGTCTTAAGAAGTATGAAGTTGGCTTTGGAGAATTTTTTTAACATGGTTTCCTTAATGGGGGGTGGGGGCAGAATGTGGACATGTAGGGTAATTAGCTTATGGTTGGATTGGACCAATGAGGTGTTTACTTCAGGTGTGAAACACTGGTCACTCAGGACAAACCAAACCCTGTAACCAACACAAATAACCACAAAGTGAGCTAAATGCTACTCATTGCCAGAAGTTTCAGCCTCCAAATGCACACACTCAAGGCACTTCTCACTATGGAGAATATTCATATCTGTGCAGTAACAGAAACCTAGTTCAAGGCTCCAGAGAGCACACCAGCACTACCAGGATACTACTCATTCCATACCTTCCAGCATCAGTACCTGGATCATAGCACATAGGGTGGGGATGTATCCATATTTATCAAGGATACCTACACCTCTCTCTACATCCTCTCTACAGGATATGTACCCATTGAATGTTGCACAGCAATGTTCTTCCCACTCCACAGGGGTGGGGCCACAAAAGACCCTTGGTATTCCCACCTATGAGCCTAACGAGTCTGATCTGCAAGGCAATGGAGCCAATCACAATGGAAGTCAACAATAAAGACATTGGGAACCTTCACACAGTTGAGAACACCCAGTTTGGCTTCATCAAATGCAGATCATGCCTCCTGAACTGGGTGGATTTCTTTGAGACAGTTATCCAGGCTACAGATGATTGAAAGGAGCTCCACACAGCTTACCTATACCTTGCTAAGGCTTTTGACACCATTCCCCAGTCAGGTATCATAGATGAACTCACCAACCTTGGCATAAATCCATACATCACAAGATGGATTGCAAACTGGCTCACAGATAGATCCCACAAATTAAGAGTTGCTGGCTACACGTCAGACTCTAAACCGGTAACAACTGGTGTCCCCCAGGGTTCAGTCCTGGGGCCCCTCCTGTTTGGTATATACTTCTCAGAAGTACATGCCAACACAGGAGGGTTGTGGTTGACTAAGTTTGCTGGGAACTGTAAAGTGTTTGCCATATTAGATTCCCCAGATGACACAAATATTCTCCAGAAGAGACTCTACGAGACAGATGTGTGGTGTCAGAATCATGGCCTCAAGCTCAGTGTGAAAGAATGCATAGTAATCCCCTTTGGGGAAAACAAAGTACCCACAAACTACCACATAGGTGTTACCCCCTAAAAACTGACTAGGTAATAAGGGATCTGGGGACACAAGTAGATAGTTATCTTCCCTTTGACAATCATGTTGCCAAAGTGATTAGGAAATCCTATGTGGCCCACCTAATCAACAAAGGGTTTGCATCAGGATCAAAAGAGGTAGTGGTGGCCCTCTACTCTTAAGTCATCAGACCCATCATTGAGTACAATGCACCATTTTGGATGTACTTGACTAAGCATATCCAGCATCTGGAGAAACCACAGAGGTACCTCACCAAGAGGATTACTGGCCTCAAACAGCTGTGTTATGCAACTCAACTGGTAAAACTAAATCTGTTCTCCGTTGCATACCGCCTACTCAGAGGCACACTCTGCCTAATATACAGAGCCATGTCCAACACATAACTGTTGAACATGCTCCATCTAAGAATAACAAAATTGAGTCACACTATGCACTCCAGGGATATGAACCTCATCACAACAATGAATACAACATGCTGTTGGGATAGAGTGCCATCCCAGAGACTTGCCTTACTCTGGAACAGAGTCCCAATGTACATCAGACAGAGCCCCTCGCTGACACTCTTCAATAGGAACCTTGATGAGTGGATGGGAAATAGAAAATTCACGCCAGGCATCACATCAGCAGCCCCACTAGAAAGGGGCTTAGGGTACTAACTATTAGAACTAGGGCTTAGAAGACTAACCAATGGGGTGGTGAAAGCTGCACAACTTGCCTAGGCTAATATATGCCTTCATGAAGATAGTCTACTACATACCTATGAACCTATGTGACAGGTACATGTCTACAGATAGTAGATGTGTACGTCATGGTACAGTCATGTTGTACAGCAGGCACATGCACCACATACACTGTAATGCTTACAGATACTGGTGGCTATTATGTACAGTGGGTGAGATGTGCACCTCATGTCTTTTGTGCCATTGGGATGTGTGCTGGGTTGGACAGTCCTTGATGGCTCCCTGTCATGGTCACCCTCTTACACACATCTATGCCCATCCATCTTTGGCTTATTATACTGTGTTCCCCTACATATATAGGTACATAGAGGTAATAGGCTATCTGCCTGAAGGCATATATTAGTATGGCCAGAGTGTACAGCTATCACCACACATGGGGTTAGTTCCCTATCCCTCTGTGTAGTAGAGCTGATGAAGTGATCCATGGTGTGACAGTTCAGTTTCACATACACTCATCAAGGTTCCTCTGGAAGAGTGTCAGTGAGGGACTCAGCTAATGTAGTTTGGGAGACTGTTCCAAAGCAAGGGAAGTCTGTGAGTAAGTAATGTATCCCTCCAACATGTTCTATTTGTTGTTGTGATGATTATATCCTAGAGCATGTGGCACAGTGAGCTTGGGTTTACTTCAGATAGAGCATGTACATCAGTTCTGCATTGGACATGGACCTGTCTGTTGGGCAGAGATCACCTGAGTAGACAGTATGCAACAGAGTACAGATTGAGTTACTTCAATCTTGTTGCATGGGGCAACTGTTTGAGGCCAGTAATCCTCTTGTTGAGGTATTTCAGTGGTCTTTCCAGCTGCTGAAGGTGCCTCATCAGATTAATCGCAAGTGTGTCGTGGTACTCTCTGATGGGTCTGATGACTGATGAGTAGAGAGAACCTCCTTTGACCTGCATGCAAAGACTTTGGCAATTTGTGGGAACACATAGCATGATTTTCTAACTACTTTGTGAATGTGTTTCTGAAAGTAGAGATGACTATCCACATGTGTCCATAGATCCCTTATTATTACCTCCATATTTAGGATGTTGGCACCTATGTGGTATTTGTATGACTGTAGCTCGAGGCCATAATTTTGACACCACATCTGTCTGACTGAGACCCTTTTAAGGATGTCACAGTTGTCCCAAACATCAATTATGACAACCTTTTTGCAGTCATCCACAAACTTTGATAACTGTGAGTCTCTAGTGTGTTTGACTGTACGCCTGAATAGTATACACCAGACAGGAAGGGTCCCAGGACATGAGCCATGGGGACAGCAGTGGTTACCAGCTTACAGTCCAACAGGAAGACCACAATTTTACCTTGTGGGATCTATCTGTGCCCCAGTTGGCAATCCATCAGATGACATACGTGTTTATGCACAGGTTGTTGATTTTGTGGATTCAACATGTGTGGGATGTTGGAAAAGGTCTTTTCAAGGTCTATGTAGGCTGAGGCCATGTGGAGCTCATTTCATTGATGTATGTCCTGGGTAACTGCCTTGCAAACTGTCTAGCAGGTTTAGGGACCATGATCTGCCCTGACCAGACCAAAATGGGTAGGGTTGGATGTTTGTAGGTTCCCAATAGCTCTGTTTATGAGTTCCATAATGATGGACTCCATGGCCTTGTAGATCAGGCTTATTAGGCTTATAAGACAATAGTTCCCATGGTCTGTTGTGCACCAACACTTGTGGAGTGTGACAAACGTTGCTGTAACCCATTCAACAGTTTCATATCCTGTACAGAGCGTGAGTCTCAACAGACTGTTCAGGTGCAGGGTCTGTTTGTTTTGGGGTTCACATATGACACAGCCAGGGACACCAAGTCATCCAATAGACACCGTGTTTTTAGGTTTGGATAGAGCTGTTTAACCATTGTATATGTGATTTCTGTTTTTTCGCAATCTCCAGGTATGGTAATGGGCCCTTTTGTCAGTGAGAGGGGAGTAAATATGTATGAACCTGTCTGACAAGATGTTGGCAATGTCAAGTCATGTACATGTATTCGTTTACACTTTGCACTAACTCAGAACATATGAGTTTACATTGATATTTATGACATAGCTAAAGAAAGCTTCATGGCTCTCTATGGAATCTTTGGCAATATTTTTGGCAGAGTTTGGCTTGGATAATGTTAGGAGTGCTCATTCTTTCATGATGATACTGATCGGAGATTTATTGATCTTCTTTGTATTTTAACTTTCTTTGAAAAACTTAAGTACTTGTATTACATAGTTTGATTATGACAGGGGTCCAATATATTATATGAGTATGTTTTCATATCAGTGTGTGAGCAAGGCAGGATTGGTGAATAGTGACATGTGTCTGGAGTAAGAACTGCAACTGCCAGATATGTGTGGCCCACTGCTGTACTCAGACATGGCCTGTGTGAGCATGCCCAGTATGACCTTTCAGTATGTTGTTGACTGAAATTTGCAAAATTTGTCTAAGTGTGTGAGCATACCCACTATTTGTGTGTGAAAAAATCAAGTTGTTTTTTACTTCAGGACTCACCTTTGTTTTGTACATCGACAGGAAGCACGCTGTGCCTGCAGGGCTTCCATGAGTCAATTTGCATAGACTTAGCAACATTTCTACATACAGGGGACAGCTATTATTTGCACATTTCTACCCGGGGTGTACACCTGATTGTTACTGTTGGTGAACATAGGATGAGGGGTACACCTGACACTTATACACATTTGCTAGGCCTGCACTGCTATGTCAGGTACTCCATTTAAGTCTGTACTGTTGCCTATTGTACTGGCTTTAGGCATACCACTGTACTACAGACCTTAGCTTCCAATCACACACATATTAGTTTGCGACTTCATAGACTACCCAACCCACATCGCACTGCCTGGCCTGCTGTTATCTGTCTGCATAGGCCTAGGATGAGGTTACCCATATGCCTCTTCAGAGGGCATGATACAGCATTTGTTTGTGTTTGCGTTTGTCTACAATTGCCCTGCTGGCTGTGACTATTAGGTATGTGACCCCCCCCAACTGGTATTTGCGAGTGACTTAAGTTGTGTCTGTGCCAGTGAAATGCTATCATGGCTTAGTGGTTTATTGTGTAACTAGCTTTGGAGGATTTTATCAGGGATCACAGCTTTTTATTGAGACTGACCAGGGAACTCCTCCACTCATGGGATTTTACTCGCTTTTGCAACACTTTTTTCCTTCTGTTGTACAGTTTGTTTATTGCAGGGGACCACCAGATTGGCTTCCTTTTTTGGAGGATAATGTCTTGGTTCTGTTTGGGATAGCACAATTCATGCACTCATGTAAGTGCTTATAAAGTGTAATTGTGTAGGATTCAGTAGTTGTAACTGTATTGTCCATCCGCATGGGTGTCATGAAGTTCACCATTTCTGTCTTAAGAAGTATGAAGTTGGCTTTGGAGAATTTTTTTAACATGGTTTCCTTAATGGGGGGTGTGGGGGCAGAATGTGGACATGTAGGGTAATTAGCTTATGGTTGGATTGGACCAATGAGGTGTTTACTTCAGGTGTGAAACACTGGTCACTCAGGACAAACCAAACCCTGTAACCAACACAAATAACCACAAAGTGAGCTAAATGCTACTCATTGCCAGAAGTTTCAGCCTCCAAATGCACACACTCAAGGCACTTCTCACTATGGAGAATATTCATATCTGTGCAGTAACAGAAACCTAGTTCAAGGCTCCAGAGAGCACACCAGCACTACCAGGATACTACTCATTCCATACCTTCCAGCATCAGTACCTGGATCATAGCACATAGGGTGGGGATGTATCCATATTTATCAAGGATACCTACACCTCTCTCTACATCCTCTCTACAGGATATGTACCCATAGAATGTTGCACAGCAATGTTCTTCCCACTCCACAGGGGTGGGGCCACAAAAGACCCTTGGTATTCCCACTCTATGAGCCTAACGAGTCTGATCTGCAAGGCAATGGAGCCAATCACAATGGAAGTCAACAATAAAGACATTGGGAACCTTCACACAGTTGAGAACACCCAGTTTGGCTTCATCAAATGCAGATCATGCCTCCTGAACTGGGTGGATTTCTTTGAGACAGTTATCCAGGCTACAGATGATTGAAAGGAGCTCCACACAGCTTACCTATACCTTGCTATGGCTTTTGACACCATTCCCCAGTCAGGTATCATAGATGAACTCACCAACCTTGGCATAAATCCATACATCACAAGATGGATTGCAAACTGGCTCACAGATAGATCCCACAAATTAAGAGTTGCTGGCTACACGTCAGACTCTAAACCGGTAACAACTGGTGTCCCCCAGGGTTCAGTCCTGGGGCCCCTCCTGTTTGGTATATACTTCTCAGAAGTACATGCCAACACAGGAGGGTTGTGGTTGACTAAGTTTGCTGGGAACTGTAAAGTGTTTGCCATATTAGATTCCCCAGATGACACAAATATTCTCCAGAAGAGACTCTACGAGACAGATGTGTGGTGTCAGAATCATGGCCTCAAGCTCAGTGTGAAAGAATGCATAGTAATCCCCTTTGGGGAAAACAAAGTACCCACAAACTACCACATAGGTGTTACCCCCTAAAAACTGACTAGGTAATAAGGGATCTGGGGACACAAGTAGATAGTTATCTTCCCTTTGACAATCATGTTGCCAAAGTGATTAGGAAATCCTATGTGGCCCACCTAATCAACAAAGGGTTTGCATCAGGATCAAAAGAGGTAGTGGTGGCCCTCTACTCTTAAGTCATCAGACCCATCATTGAGTACAATGCACCATTTTGGATGTACTTGACTAAGCATATCCAGCATCTGGAGAAACCACAGAGGTACCTCACCAAGAGGATTACTGGCCTCAAACAGCTGTGTTATGCAACTCAACTGGTAAAACTAAATCTGTTCTCCGTTGCATACCGCCTACTCAGAGGCACACTCTGCCTAATATACAGAGCCATGTCCAACACATAACTGTTGAACATGCTCCATCTAAGAATAACAAAATTGAGTCACACTATGCACTCCAGGGATATGAACCTCATCACAACAATGAATACAACATGCTGTTGGGATAGAGTGCCATCCCAGAGACTTGCCTTACTCTGGAACAGAGTCCCAATGTACATCAGACAGAGCCCCTCGCTGACACTCTTCAATAGGAACCTTGATGAGTGGATGGGAAATAGAAAATTCACGCCAGGCATCACATCAGCAGCCCCACTAGAAAGGGGCTTAGGGTACTAACTATTAGAACTAGGGCTTAGAAGACTAACCAATGGGGTGGTGAAAGCTGCACAACTTGCCTAGGCTAATATATGCCTTCATGAAGATAGTCTACTACATACCTATGAACCTATGTGACAGGTACATGTCTACAGATAGTAGATGTGTACGTCATGGTACAGTCATGTTGTACAGCAGGCACATGCACCACATACACTGTAATGCTTACAGATACTGGTGGCTATTATGTACAGTGGGTGAGATGTGCACCTCATGTCTTTTGTGCCATTGGGATGTGTGCTGGGTTGGACAGTCCTTGATGGCTCCCTGTCATGGTCACCCTCTTACACACATCTATGCCCATCCATCTTTGGCTTATTATACTGTGTTCCCCCTACATATATAGGTACATAGAGAGGTAATAGGCTATCTGCCTGAAGGCATATATTAGTATGGCCAGAGTGTACAGCTATCACCACACATGGGGTTAGTTCCCTATGCCTCTGTGTAGTAGAGCTGATGAAGTGATCCATGGTGTGACAGTTCAGTTTCACATACACTCATCAAGGTTCCTCTGGAAGAGTGTCAGTGAGGGACTCAGCTTAATGTAGTTTGGGAGACTGTTCCAAAGCAAGGGAAGTCTGTGAGTAAGTAATGTATCCCTCCAACATGTTCTATTTATTGTTGTGATGATTATATCCCTAGAGCATGTGGCACAGTGAACTTGGGTTTACTTCAGATAGAGCATGTACATCAGTTCTGCATTGGACATGGACCTGTCGGTTGGGCAGAGATCACCTGAGTAGACAGTATGCAACAGAGTACAGATTGAGTTACTTCAATCTTGTTGCATGGGGCAACTGTTTGAGGCCAGTAATCCTCTTGTTGAGGTATTTCAGTGGTCTTTCCAGCTGCTGAAGGTGCCTCATCAGATTAATCGCAAGTGTGTCGTGGTACTCTCTGATGGGTCTGATGACTGATGAGTAGAGAGAACCTCCTTTGACCTGCATGCAAAGACTTTGGCAATTTGTGGGAACACATAGCATGATTTTCTAACTACTTTGTGAATGTGTTTCTGAAAGTAGAGATGACTATCCACATGTGTCCATAGATCCCTTATTATTACCTCCATATTTAGGATGTTGGCACCTATGTGGTATTTGTATGACTGTAGCTCGAGGCCATAATTTTGACACCACATCTGTCTGACTGAGACCCTTTTAAAGGATGTCACAGTTGTCCCAAACATCAATTATGACAACCTTTTTGCAGTCATCCACAAACTTTGATAACCGTAGCCCTAGTGTGTTTGACTGTACGTCTGAATAGTATACACCAGACAGGAAGGGTCCCAGGACATGAGCCATGGGGGACAGCAGTGGTTACCAGCTTACAGTCCAACAGGAAGACCACAATTCTTACCTTGTGGGATCTATCTGTGCCCCAGTTGGCAATCCATCAGATGACATACGTGTTTATGCACAGGTTGTTGATTTTGTGGATTCGACATGTGTGTGGGATGTTGGAAAAGGTCTTTTCAAGGTCTATGTAGGCTGAGGCCATGTGGAGCTCATTTCATTGATGTATGTCCTGGGTAACTGCCTTGCAAACTGTCTAGCAGGTTTAGGGACCATGATCTGCCCCTGACCACACCAAAATGGGTAGGGTTGGATGTTTGTAGGTTCCCAATAGCTCTGTTTATGAGTTCCATAATGATGGACTCCATGGCCTTGTAGATCAGGCTTATTAGGCTTATAAGACAATAGTTCCCATGGTCTGTTGTGCACCAACACTTGTGGAGTGTGACAAACGTTGCTGTAACCCATTCAACAGTTTCATATCCTGTACAGAGCGTGAGTCTCAACAGACTGTTCAGGTGCAGGGTCTGTTTGTTTTGGGGTTCACATATGACACAGCCAGGGACACCAAGTCATCCAATAGACACCGTGTTTTTAGGTTTGGATAGAGCTGTTTAACCATTGTATATGTGATTTCTGTTTTTTCGCAATCTCCAGGTATGGTAATGGGCCCTTTTGTCAGTGAGAGGGGAGTAAATATGTATGAACCTGTCTGACAAGATGTTGGCAATGTCAAGTCATGTACATGTATTCGTTTACACTTTGCACTAACTCAGAACATATATGAGTTTACATTGATATTTATGACATAGCTAAAGAAAGCTTCATGGCTCTCTATGGAATCTTTGGCAATATTTTTGGCAGGGTTTGGCTTGGATAATGTTAGGAGTGCTCATTCTTTCATGATGATACTGATCGGAGATTTATTGATCTTCTTTGTATTTTAACTTTCTTTGAAAAACTTAAGTACTTGTATTACATAGTTTGATTATGACAGGGGTCCAATATATTATATGAGTATGTTTTCATATCAGTGTGTGAGCAAGGCAGGATTGGTGAATAGTGACATGTGTCTGGAGTAAGAACTGCAACTGCCAGATATGTGTGGCCCACTGCTGTACTCAGACATGGCCTGTGTGAGCATGCCCAGTATGACCTTTCAGTATGTTGTTGACTGAAATTTGCAAAATTTGTTTAAGTGTGTGAGCATACCCACTATTTGTGTGTGAAAAAATCAAGTTGTTTTTTACTTCAGGACTCACCTTTGTTTTGTACATCGACAGGAAGCACGCTGTGCCTGCAGGGCTTCCATGAGTCAATTTGCATAGACTTAGCAACATTTCTACATACAGGGGGGACAGCTATTATTTGCACATTTCTACCCGGGGGTGTACACCTGATTGTTACTGTTGGTGAACATAGGATGAGGGGTACACCTGACACTTATACACATTTGCTAGGCCTGCACTGCTATGTCAGGTACTCCATTTAAGTCTGTACTGTTGCCTATTGTACTGACTTTAGGCATACCACTGTACTACAGACCTTAGCTTCCAATCACACACATATTAGTTTGCGACTTCATAGACTACCCAACCCACATCGCACTGCCTGGCCTGCTGTTATCTGTCTGCATAGGCCTAGGGGGAGGTTACCCATATGCCTCTTCAGAGGGCATGATACAGCATTTGTTTGTGTTTGCGTTTGTCTACAATTGCCCTGCTGGCTGTGACTATTAGGTATGTGACCCCCCCCAACTGGTATTTGCGAGTGACTTAAGTTGTGTCTGTGCCAGTGAAATGCTATCATGGCTTAGTGGTTCAGTACTCTCACTATAGTGCACAGTATCCGGAGTTCGAGCCCTGTCACTGCTTTTTATTTTCCTGCTGGGCAGACCTGACTGGTTAAGGAACAGTAAAGCAGGTGTGAGCGTGTTTACCTGATTTTGCTCAACTTTGCCCGACTTTGCCCGACTTTGCCCAACATTGCTCAACGTTACCCAACGTTGTGCTGGTTAGCTCAGTGCACAGCTATGTGCAATTGTATTTAAATATGCTCAATGCTGGTAAAATGTGCTTAGCAGTGCTTTATATTGCTTAAAATAGGGCACATATGCCTTGCAAACTGTCTAGCAGGTTTAGGGACCATGATCTGCCCCTGACCAGACCAAAATGGGTAGTGTTGGGTGTTTGTAGGTTCCCAATAGCTCTGTTTATGAGTTCCATAATGATGGACTCCATGGCCTTGTAGATCAGGCTTATAAGACAATAGTTCCCATGGTCTGTTGTGCACCAACACTTGTGGAGTGTGACAAACGTTGCTGTAACCCATTCAACAGTTTCATATCCTGTACAGAGGGTGAGTCTCAACAGACTGTTCAGGTGCAGGGTCTGTTTGTTTTGGGGTTCACATATGACACAGCCAGGGACACCAAGTCATCCAATAGACACCGTGTTTTTAGGTTTGGATATAGCTGTTTAACCATTGTATATGTGATTTCTGGGTTTTCACAATCTCCAGGTATGGTAATGGGCCCTTTTGTCAGTGAGAGGGGAGTAAATATGTATGAACCTGTCTGACAAGATGTTGGCAATGTCAAGTCATGTACATGTATTCGTTTACACTTTGCACTAACTCAGAACATATATGAGTTTACATTGATATTTATGACATAGCTAAAGAAAGCTTCATGGCTCTCTATGGAATCTTTGGCAATATTTTTGGCAGAGTTTGGCTTGGATAATGTTAGGAGTGCTCATTCTTTCATGATGATACTGATCGGAGATTTATTGATCTTCTTTGTATTTTAACTTTCTTTGAACAACTTAAGTACTTGTATTACATAGTTTGATTATGACAGGGGTCCAATATATTATATGGGTATGTTTTCATATCAGTGTGTGAGCAAGGCAGGATTGGTGAATAGTGACATGTGTCTGGAGTAAGAACTGCAACTGCCAGATATGTGTGGCCCACTGCTGTTCTCAGACATGGCCTAAGTGTGTGAGCATGCCCAGTATGACCTTTCAGTATGTTGTTGACTGAAATTTGCAAAATTTGTTTAGTGTGTGAGCATGCCCACTATGGGCATATATATTATATGTGTGTGAAAAAATCAAGTTGGTTTTTACTTCAGGACTCATCTTTGTTTTGTACATTGACAGGAAGCACGCTGTGCCTGCAGGGCTTTCATGAATCAATTTGCATAGACTTATCAACATTTCTACATACAGGGGGGACAGCTATTATTTGCACATTTCTACCCGGGGGTGTACACCTGATTGTTACTGTTGGTGAACATAGGATGAGGGGTACACCTGACACTTATACACATTTGCTAGGCCTGCACTGCTATGTCAGGTACTCCATTTCAGTCTGTACTGTTGCCTATTGTACTGGCTTTAGGCATACCACTGTACTACAGACCTTAGCTTCCAATCACACACATATTAGTTTGCGACTTCATAGACTACCCAACCCACATCGCACTGCCTGGCCTGCTGTTGTCTGTCTGCATAGGCCTAGGGGGAGGTTACCCATATGCCTCTTCAGAGGGCATGATACAGCATTTGTTTGTGTTTGCGTTTGTCTACAATTGCCCTGCTGGCTGTGACTATTAGGTATGTGACCCCCCCCCAACTGGTATGTGCGAGTGACTTAAGTTGTGTCTGTGCCAGTGAAATGCTATCATGGCTTAGTGGTTCAGTACTCTCACTATAGTGCACAGTATCCTGAGTTTGAGTCCTGTCACTGCTTTTTATTTTCCTGCTGGGCAGACCTGACTGGTTAAGGAACAGTAAAGCAGGTGTGAGCGTGTTTACCTGATTTTGCTCAACTTTGCCCGACTTTGCCCGACTTTGCCCAACGTTGCTCAACGTTACCCAACGTTGCGCTGGTTAGCTCAGTGCACAGCTACATGCAATTGTATTTAAATATGCTCAATACTGGTAAAATGTGCTTAGCAGTGCTTTATATTGCTTAAAATATCGCACATATGCCTCAGGTGGTGCTGCAGGGCTGCCTATGTCAGATGCACATAGTACACTCCCTATACATGTTTAAAAACAGATAGTGTCAAGTTAGGCATCCCTTTTACTGTATGTGCGAGTCAGAGAGAGGTGTCATTTCCAAGGTTCCTACTGAGTCAGTGTTGTTGCTATGCGTTGCCTAGTTGCCAAGGCCAGGGCATACTGGACACGCCTCCTTCTGCCTACTGGGGCAGGCTCAAGTTGTTCCTCCTCCGAGTCACGCTGTGCCTGTGCAGGCCTTGGCAATGGTGGGGGGCTGGGTGGCCCTGCCCCATGCTGTTCCTGCTGCAGCTGTTTCCACAGGATCATATTGTGTAGCATTGCATATACCATACCAATCTGGGTACATGTAGTTGGTGAGTACTGCAAGGCTCCACCAGATGTGTCCAGGCACCGGAACCATGACTTGAGCATCCCAAACACATGCTCATTTATGTTTCTTGTTTGTGCGTGTGCCTCATTATGGAGTTCTTATTCAGGTGTGTGTGCATTTCTGATGGGTGTCATCAGCCATGGCTTCAGTGCGTATCCAGCATCCCCCACTAGGTGACCATCAGGGATGTCCCCACTGGCAAATCTCTGGTACAGCTGCATCGAATGCCAGATGTGGGAATCATGATAGCTTCCAGTGCAGTCAGCACACACATTCATTGTTATGCCCTGGGCATCACACACAACCTGGCAGTTGATGGAGGGGAAGCCCTTGTGGTTGATGTAGACCCTAACCCGCTCACCAAGTGGTGCTTTGATGCATATGTGCATGCAGTCTATTGCACCCACTACCTCAGGGTATTCTGCTATTTGGTGGAAAAGACGCATATTTCTAGCCAATGCCTCACGGGAATTGGGGAAATATACATGGTCACCGACATGTGCTGACATTACATCCAGGAACTGGTGGACTACCCCGGATGCTGATGCCTGTGAAATCCCCATCATATCATCAGTTGGTCTTTGGAAGGTACCTGTAGCTAGTAGTCTTAGGCCAACACATACCTTGGCATCCACTAGGATGGGTTCCCCTCTGTTGGTTCTCTGTGTGAGGCATGACCGGCACAGCTCAACAATTTGCTGTAGGAGGTCTCTGTCCACCCTATAGCGCTCCACTATCTCCAGCTCATGTAGCCCCTGGTAGGTTACCCTGGGTCTGTACACTCTTCTCCGTCTCCTCACTGTTGGTTGCTCAGCAGCATTCACAACATCACCACCCTCAGCACCTTGCACATGTTGGTTTATGATAGCAAGAGCAGCCCCTAACATTTTCGCTGACTTAAGCTTTTTAAGCTTTCCCTCTTTGTATACTGCAGTGTTGTAGAGTTCTTGTGAAAAAACAGGGGGGAATGGTGTTTGCAGAGTTTAAAGTGCTGGGCTGGGCTAGTCTGCTGCCTGTTTAACTGGCTGATTCTGATATATTTCACCTGGCAGCTGTGCTAGTTCTCATTGGTTAACTTCCTACTACTTCTTTTCCTTCCTTTTGCCTTTCTGTTTCCGCCTGGGGGAAAGCGCTGTGCAAACAAGCACAAATGTGCGCACATGCTGTGTGCATGTTTGCAAGGAGTTTCCTATCTTTTAACAGTGTGCACCTTGGGTTTGAGGTTTTCAGATAGGACAACTGTAGGCACGCCTCTTGCAATCCTGAGCAACTCAGGGCAAACACAAGCCACTGTGCTATAGTTAGCTAACAGCCTGTCTGACACACCCCCTCATGATGTCACCTATATTCTACTCTTCTACTCACTTACTCCTACTCTTGCACACTTGGAACATTCCCCACATGCTGGGGATAATTGGGATTCACTATCCTTATCCTCATTTGCATAGGATTGCCTAGTAATGCATGGTTACATCTCTCACACTGAGCTTCTCCCCCTTAGCAACCACTACTCAGTGGCCATGCTGTCTTCAGCCTGACATTCACCTGCATGGCAGAATAAGCTTTTTAGTGAAAATGCCTATTTTTGGCTTTTTTTTAATTATTTTCTTGTTTTTATAAGCGCCACACGTTTGCAAGATGCTGCGCTATGCTTAAACATCGGAGATCGGGGAAACAAAAAAGTTACATTTTTATATTTTTAAACATTATATAATGCCAATGGCCTTATATTTGGCCATTGGTATGCTTCATCAACTGTATGCATCCTTTATTTGGAGCTGTCATAGCTTTGTTTAGCTATTTGCAGAAATGTACCTGTTACTAATGGAGTACAATTCTGCAGCTAACACTAATCTTCCACGGACAGGTTAGTGTTTCCTGGATCACAAATTTACCTCATTTGCATGGCTTTCACCAGCAAATGAGGTAATTTGCATACCATGATGCTGTCCATGCAAGAGTAGCTTTAGCAGCTCTCGTGCATGCCCTTGCCAGCTGTACCTGGATCACACGGCAGACATATTGCCGGCATGAGCTCCTACACTCTTCTTGCACTCCGTGCAAGCTTTCGTAAATGCGGGGGATTGTTTTCTCAATCCTCAGTGGTTTCAAAAACAAGCTACTCAGTGAAATATTTCCACTGTAGGACAGTACACCATACCTCTCAACCTTTTAATGCAAGGAATCTGGACAAAGCCTCACAAAATGGAGAGACAAAGGCCCAAAAATAGGGACATATTTTAAATATTGCTCTTACAATGTTAGAGTAACAGGGTTTCTTTTAACATACATTTTTCTGAAGGATTTAAAGTCTGAACCTCAAATGTATGTCATTACTTTTTTATTTCCTTCCTCTGCTTTAAGCTGATTTGTGTTTTTTATTTGCATTTTATATTATGTAGCTTTCAGAGTCTAAAAGTTGCTGCTTGCACTGTATAAGGAAATACAGTGTTAGATACTTGAGAGTAGTGCATGTGTTTTTCTTTTTCTTTTTTTTTGTAAGTAGTGTGGTATAAAATCTTAGTTGTTGATTTAATTGCAGTCTGAAATTTCCTACTCAAAGAAATTACTTATGAACATCAATAGCTGTTACAACAGCATACCAAATGCCTCATTTTAACATTTACAAGTTTGGTCATTATATGAACTGTGTCCATGTACTTCACTTTTCCGAATGGTGTGTCCTTAGACGCAGTTTATTTTTGTAAAAGATTACATTTTAGTTTTGCACAAGTTCAAAATTTTATACAATTTCAAATATCAATTTAAATAAACACAATTGTTCTGTTTATTTATGTTTCATATTTTGTCTGTTCTTCAGTTTGTGTTTAAAAGTTGGTATCCCACAATTCCATTAGTGTTGGTGGGATTACATAATTATGTATGCAAATTTTATGTTAATCAGCATACAAATTTGTACCTATTTTTCATGGGCCTTTGTCCAGATTTTTGATGTTTTCAGATTGAGAGGTATGGTTGTTGATGTTACAGATATGTCTTCAATGATGATGCTTAACAAAGATATTATCAGTACTATCTCAGTGCACTAAGGATCCATACTGTATGTGGCCTGGCTATGGATCCTGAGGTTTACCAACATGTTTCAGAAGCTCTTCAGATTGTTATTTGTTGAAGTATTTGAACATAACATGCAAGCAGATGCATTTGGCATAATACTGTTGCCTTTGAACCTCCATGAAATATATATGTATTGTGAGGGGTTCTAATCCCACTCACAAACTGTAAAGATATTAGTCAAAGTAAACTTTATTGTCAATCAGATACACACATCAGTGCAAGCTGAACGAATTTACATTGCTTTGGTCCCTATAGAAGACATAACAATGAACACATAGTTTGAATTACACTAACTCTAATGCACATACAGTAATAATTAAAATATTAACAACACAATACATTGCCACAATTAGACAGGAAGACACTAGACAGTATTATTTTGGTAGGCATTACAAGACTATGACTTCATATTGTGATTGCTTAGAATATTGCATCAGTTGTAGTATGATGTATTCTGATGTTCATATTGCATATGTATGAAGTGGTGACTCGATATACTGCGGTGGTGGTGCTGCGGTAGCATTGTCGCCTCACAGTAAGATGTTGTCCTGTTTGATTCTCAGCTAGAGCGTCTTCTGTGTGGAGACATGCATGAATGGGTGTACCTTCATTGAAGGTTGTGCGTCAGGGCTGGCAACGCGGCATGTAAAAAATCTACTGCCAGTCATTAGCGGACCGGAGTTCCGCTGTGGCGACCCCTAACCGGGAAAAGCCGAAAGACACAACAACATGAAGTGGTGACTCACTCCTGACTATTGCACGTTCAGAAAGTAATAGCGTAAGAGATCAGGCTAACTGTGCCAGTTACTGAAGCAATTTCCCAGAGTGATTACTATAGTTGATACTTATAACAAGTAGCATATTGATTTATTTATTCACTGTCATGCCTGTCATTCAAGTTCATCAGCCTTATGGATAGAGGAAGAAGCTCCTGTTATGTCTAGAGGTTTTGCAGTGAAAGTTGCGATACCACCTGCCTGAGGAAAGGTGGAAGTACATGCCATGAGCAGGGTGAATGGGATTGCTGATTTTCTTCCTAGCCCTTTGCACACACCGAGTCCCATGCAGATCATCCATGGATGGGAGCGAGGAACCAATGACTTTTTCCACTGCCCTCATTGCCCTCAGGAGAGCCATGCAGTCAGATGATTTGCAGTTACCTTACCAAACTATGATGTTATTTGAGAGGATGCTCTCAATGGTCGCCCTGTAGAAGGCTTTCAGGATGGACTGAGACAAGTTTGCCTTCCTCAGTTTCCATAGCAAGTGCAGACATTGTTGTACCTTCTTCACTGCGTGGCTAATATGAGTCAACCAGGATAGGTCATCTGAGATGTGCATCCCCCAGTAACTTGGTGTTTTTGACTCTTTCCACTGCCACACCCTTAATTTCCAGAGATTGATGTATCTTCTGAGTCATCCTGAAGTCCATTATTAATTCTTTGCTCTTGCTTACATTTAAAGTCAGATTGTTGCTGTCTCACCACCCAATCAGATACTCCACTTCATCCCTGTAGGCTGTTTCCTCACCATTTCTGACAAGACCTATGAAAGTGGTATTATCTGCGAACTTGATGATTTTGTTGGATTCATGCTTGGCCATGCAGTCATGTGTCAACAAGGTGAATAGCAGAGGACTCAGGATGCAGCCCTGGGGGACACCCACGCACAGTGTGATACTGACTGAACTATTTCCCACACATAATTTTTGGGGTCTGTTGATGAGAAAGTCCAGTAACCAGTTACATAGGGGGGTGTTGGTGTCTAGCTGGATGAGCTTTGATATCAGATTCTGGGGAACAACAGTGTTAAAGGCAGAACTAAAATCGATGAACAGCATTCTGAGATAGCAATTCTTGTTCTCTAGATGTGCCAAGGATTCATGAAGTGCTATAATTATTGCATCAGCTGTGCAGCGGTTAGATCTATAAGCAAGTAATGTATTCAGTGCTGCTGGTAGGCTTGAAGAGATATGATTCTTGATTAACCACTCAAAGCACTTCATTACTGTTGATGTAAGAGCAACTGGCCAGTAATCATTTAGACTTTTTGGTTGAGATTTTTTGGGTAAGGGAATGATTGTCATATCTCTGAAGCAACTTAGTACAATGGCTAGTTGCAGGGATGTGTGGAATATATCTGTAAGGACAGTGGACAGTTGGGTAGCACAGTCTCTTAGAACCCTTCCCATAATATTATCAGGACCAGCTACTTTTCTTGGGTTTGCTCACCTCAGGGTCTTTAGAACATCAGATGTTCTTAGACATAGCACTTCCTCACCCTGTTCAACAGGGAGCTTATTTGGCACAGTGTTGCTGTCCATATCAAATCTGCTGATGTAGGTGTTTAGTTTGTTCAGAAATTCTGTGTTGTCATCACATAGGGGGGATGCAGGTCTGTAGTCGGTTATGGCTTAAATGTCTTACCAGAGATATCTGGAGTCCCTTTGGTCAGAGTAGCGTCCCTTAATTTTGTGCCTGTAGGTCCTCTTAGTCCCCTTTATACCTCTGCTGAGGTTTGCTCTGATCACTCTTAGGGCATCCTTCTCTTTTGATTTAAATGCAACATTTCACGCCTTTAGGAGCTCATATACTTCACCAGATAGCCCGAGTTTCTGATTAGTGCACATGGTGATACATTTGATGACTGTTACTTCATCAACACATTTTGAAATATAGGCCATTACAGATTCCGTATACTCCTCCAGGTCAATTTGGTGGTTCTTTACAGCTGTATCTCTAAACACTGACCAGTTCGTACATTTGAAGCAGTCCTATAGTGCCAAGACTGCTCCCTCAGGCCATGTTTGTCAGTAGTGGTATGTATGCAGGAAGCAACATGATGGCCAGATGGTCTGAGTAGCCCAGATGTGGCTAAGGTACTGCTTTGTAGGCTAGTTTTACATTTGTGTACACCTTATCCAGAGTATTCACACCTCTTGTTGCAAAGTTCACATGTTGATGGTAATGGGGTAATACAAATTTCAAGTCAGCTTGATTGAAATCACCTGCAATTATATGATCAAACACAGGGTTATTACTCTGGAGGTCATTTATTGACGTATACAGAATGTTCAGTGCCACGCTGGTGTTAGCACTAGAGGAGATGTAAACAGCTGTTACGCTCACTCCATTGAATTCCCTAGGCAAGTAGAAGGGTCTGCATTTTAGTGACATGAACTCAATGTTCTCTGAGCAGTGAAAAGTGATTATTTCACGATTTGTACACCAGTTGTTGTACACACAAACACCCCTCCATGCGATTTGCCACAGAGATATTGCTTTCTGTCAGCATGAAATAATGGCATCCCCTCCACATATATTGTACTATTTTTTATACTGGAGTTCTGCCAAGTTTCAGTGAACACAAATAAACAACTATTTCTCACCTTCCATGTCATGTTGATTTTATCAGCGCTATGTGTGATGGCATTGTTACTTGCAATATGTCACATTAGTATTCATCACTGACAGTGTTCTACAGACAGCTGTGATGCATCAGAATGCATGCTGTTTATGTTGACATATGTTGTTCACACAATGAAAAGCATAAATGGGCACAAATATGAATATTATCATGTGTGTATCAATGTCTTTCAGATGGCCAACATCCTAGGGATGACAAATTCTCCCCCCAGAAAATGCCATCATAATTGATGCTCTCTGCCAACAAGGAAAGCTATTCAGCTGTTACTGTTTGGAGAAATTAAATCTGGACGGACCTCACCAAACATGATCAATGCAGCTGGAGGCCACAGCCAATCCCATGAGGTCTGTAGCTGACACTGCTCAGACAGATCATTCATGCAACCAATGGAGTGACACATTAAATTCCCAAAAAAAAGAGAGTATACCACAGCAGGAGTGCTGTAAAAAAATGTTAATTCACCATAAAACAATAAAAGCAGTAAAACACAGTAAACACTTTCACAGTCTATTCTACAACTGCTTTTTCAGACCTAAAACCATACACATCCTAAACTCATTTATACTAATACAAGCCCAGTCAGCAGCCAGTATTAATTACGGCATCTCATTCACTTAGACAGGTTGCAAACAGGGAAACCTTTAATGTGTAAGGAGTCATGCTTTCAAAACTGGTTTCAAAGAGACCCTGTCATTAAGCCTGAGGAAATGATCACTATTCAAACGTATAATCCATTCTTCTTCTTTCACCTCATTTAAGTTCTTAAAGTCTCCCCCTCTTGAATTTCTTACCAAGACTTCTAATACTACAAATTTAAAGCTGTGATTCTATCCCTTGTCTAGTACATTCTGGGCTAGGGCATTTATAGTTTTCATATTTTGTATGTCACTAACATGCTCTAGCACTCTATCTTTCAAGTGTCTGTTAGTTTTCCCTATGTAATAGGCATGGCATACCATGCAGTATGCAAAGCAGATCAAGTCCTTAGTTAGACACTCTGCATAAAGGGAAGTCTCAATAACAAAATTCAGCATAGGGTGTACAGACTTGTTACCTATATGTATAAACCTGCAGGCCTTACATTTCCTACAGGTAAATGTCCCTTAATGATCTGATAGGGGGATATATACATCCCTCATGTTCTTATAGCATAACTGTCTCTTCAAGCACAGTCTATTCATAATCGTAAAACTGGGTTTCTCATGCAATACCTTTCCTAGTTGCTCATCTGACTTCAGAATAGGCCAGTTTTTCTTAATAGCATCACAGACCACATTAAGATTACTAGAGTATGTTAGTGCTAGTCTTGTTTCTTTCCTAGATCTTTGTTTTTTAGTGTGTCTATGTCTACATGGGCTCAAAAAATATGGTCTCCACAAGCCTTGTCTCTCTGACTGCAATTCCTCTATGAATTTATTAACCTCATTACTGTTGTATCCTCTCTTTACAAAACTTCATTTTAAATCACCTAATGCTTCATCTAAATCATCTTCTTCAGTATGTAGCCTCATAGTTCTTATTACCTGTCCATTTACTACATTACGTGGAACATGCCGAGGATGCATGCTACTACAGTGTAATAAATTATTCTTTTGCATTCTTTCTTAAACATTTGTGTTTTAAGTCCACCGGCTACTGTCTTACTGATGGCTACATCCAGAAAATTAATGGACTGCTGTGAACAAGTGTCTGTAAACTTTAAAAAAAGGTATCATGGAGTGTAAATAGTCTATAAAACCTTTTACTAGGCTTAAAGGTCTTTTCCATAAAATAAACACATCATCCATGAGAGATCAAAGGATATCACCGGTGGTGGTTCACCACTGACCCGCCGATGATGACATCACAATATTTACAGCAAGAAGAGAATGATGTATCCCTGGTGGTGGGATTAAAGCTGGAGGTCCAAGATGGACATGTATGTATTTATTTCCATTACAGGGACGTGCATTGAGACAATCACTGCATATTGCTGTTGCATGCATATTCATGTATTGCTGTTTTAGATTTATAGCAGCAGAGTTGAGCCATGAACACATTTCCACACAGGGTAAGGATGACGTAAATCTAATTTCATGTATTGGTACAACTGAGTTACAGACAGAGTAGTCCAAACAACATTTGTAATGCTGTTTGCATTAATATTCACAGGTCCATCTACTTCGGGCTTACAGTAGGGATCGGCAGGTGAGTGTCTCTATACTCATAGCCGACCTTAGGCATGGGTCAACTAGGAGGCTGCCTAGGGCGCCGCTGTAGCAGGGGTGCTTTTTCAGTATTTATTTGGTGTAGGTAGACCAGGATGGGGGAACTGGGTGGTGTGGTAGGGGGTGCCATGGAGCCCTTTTGCCTAGGGCACCAGTTGATCTAAGGCCGGTCCTGTCTATACTGTTGCTGTTAACACTACCTTCTTAGTGCCGTGGTTAGTGTAGTGTTTCCCTACCATTATACACTACAGGTGCATCCAGTGGAAACAGACCAGATATGTTACAGCAAAATCATCATAGCTTTCAACTCCATTTCCATTCCAGAAATGGAAGTAAATTATTTTGTTCTATGGCACAAAATGATATTTTAGCTGTGTTTTCTTTAATATGATTGTAACTGTGAATACACTATGTAATGTGGAGCTTTTCTCCCTGGGCCTCTACTGAAAACACGCTCCCTGAGCACAATGGACCTCCCCGGTCATCAAACTGAAATAAATAAATAAACAATGTGTAGCACAAATGATACCTGATATGTATGTCAATATTTGTCAATACAGGCCCATCTGGTGTATAGTTGTACTATGTTTCATGTCAGTATTTGCAGCCTGTATTACTGTGTTATACGTGTCATGCTGTCAGTATTCTTTTTGCTAAATACATGACTGTTCTGTCTTTCTCTTTACTTTCCCATAGCAGGATTCACAGTACAACACACAACCTCTCCACAGCAGGAGTCTGTCAGTAGTATGCTACTATGTATGTTTCATACCTGTCTTTGCTGTTAATCCTGTAACTGACCTCCATTAATACTATGTTCTTCCTACCATTCCTAGGTCAGTCTACATCAACATCCTCGAGTGCACATACAAGTGGTACATCAATTATGGCAATAGAACAAAAGGGCAATAAAAGAAAGTCATGTGGAACAAAGGATCATCTGTTGTTAAATAAAGTAATAAAAATAGAACAAATGTCCCTGCCAAAACACCAGATAAACGATCAAATTCCAATATGAATTGTAATTAAAGCAGTCACAGAATTAATGGATTAAAAGCAAAGCAGGTATCTTTAAAACAGAATTTATTGTCAAAAGACAGACAATATATATATTTCAGTCAGATTAGCGCTTTCATTCATAGAGCTTCTTCAGATCATGAATAAACAGACCAAATACATTGCAAAATATATATGCTACCCTATTCAACTTGTAAGCCTATCACATTCATTCACTAATCGACACATATTAATATATTACATTAAAAACTAACTAAAATCCTTCTTCAAAAATCTACTATCTGCATAAATATCTAATTCTCTCATATTACAAAATACATATAAAATACATGTAAAATACTGCTAAGTATATTCTAAACACTCATGAAAAGGGGGAAAAAAAAGACGTGACTATGTAGACATCTAAAATAACTAAAGGATGTATGTGTGTATGTTCAGTTATACTATATCTTGAAGGAATAATAGTAATGTGACCTTTATTAATATATATATATTCATCATATTAATGTTTCATGCCTTTTATTTCATTCATTTTATATTTCTACGTTTCCTAAGTGCAGGTTTTATTGAGGCTCTTTCGTTACGTCCTGAGCCTCTATCTGCCCTCAGTCTGATTATCCAGTTACTCTCTTTACTCTCTGTGTGATTTCTGATGTTACCACCCTGTATATTGGGTCTAATAACCTCTAAGACTTTAAATAAAAATGTATGTTGGTCCCCTTGTTGGGTAACATGTTTCGCTAAGGCATTATGTAGAGATTTCTTTCTCATGTGATATACATGTTCTCTAATTCTCTCCTTGAACAGGCGATTAGTTTTCCCAACATAAAAACAATTACAGACTTGACAAACAGCCAGGTACACTAAATTTGACGTCTTACAGTCTGCATCAACTTGTGTGTTAAACACTTTATGTAGATCTGGGTGAAAAAACTCTGTGCTAGTGTCTATATAGCAGCAGTAGCGACATTGCCCACAAGGTTTGGTATACCCATCACGAACCTCTTGAGGCATATGTCTGGGGTAGCATAACATCCTTCTTAAGTTATATTTATTCCTAAATAAGAACTGAGGTTTCTCACTTACTACCTGCTTAATGTCATTATCTACACATAAGATGGACCAATGCTTGGTGATTATATCCCTAATAGCTAATGCTACAGAAATAGATTTTGAGACAGAGATAGATAATCTGAAGGTAAGACTCCTTGAAAGAGGCTACAGCCATCAGGAAGTAGAGGTGAACCTAATGGACGTTCCAAGTCTGAGATTGAATGTAGTGGCCCCATACTTTGGACCCCTGAAGACATATGATAAGAAAGGGACCAGTAAGGAGTTATCATGTGTCAAAATTTCCACCCCTTATACATCAGACCATTCAGCTATTAGGGATATAATCACCAAGCATTGGTCCATCTTATGTGTAGATAATGACATTATGCAGGTAGTAAGTGAGAAACCTCAGTTCTTATTTAGGAATAAATATAACTTAAGAAGGATGTTATGCTACCCCAGACAAATGCCTCAAGAGGTTCGTGATGGGTATACCAAACCTTGTGGGCAATGTCGCTACTGCTGCTATATAGACACTAGCACAGAGTTTTTTCACCCAGATCTACATAAAGTGTTTAACACACAAGTTGATGCAGACTGTAAGACGTCGAATTTAGTGTACCTGGCTGTTTGTCAAGTCTGTAATTGTTTTTATGTTGGGAAAACTAATCGCCTGTTCAAGGAGAGAATTAGAGAACATGTATATCACATGAGAAAGAAATCTCTGCATAATGCCTTAGCGAAACATGCTACCCAACAAGGGGACCAACATACATTTTTATTTAAAGTCTTAGAGGTTATTAGACCCAATATACGGGGTGGTGACATCAGGAATCACACAGAGAGTAAAGAGAGTAACTTGATAATCAGACTGAGGGCAGATAGAGGCTCAGGACGTAACGAAAGAGCCTCAATAAAACCTGCACTTAGGAAACGTAGAAATATAAAATGAATGAAATAAAAGGCATGAAACATTAATATGATGAATATATATATATTAATAAAGGTCACATTACTATTATTCCTTCAAGATATAGTATAACTGAACATACACACATACATCCTTTAGTTATTTTAGATGTCTACATAGTCACGTCTTTTTTCCCCCTTTTCATGAGTGTTTAGAATATACTTAGCAGTATTTTACATGTATTTTATATGTATTTTGTAATATGAGAGAATTAGATATTTATGCAGATAGTAGATTTTTGAAGAAGGATTTTAATTAGTTTTTAATGTAATATATTAATATGTGTCTATACACATCTTTTACTTTAAGGCTTGATTAGTGAATGAATGTGATAGGCTTACAAGTTGAATAGGGTAGCATATATATTTTGCAATGTATTTGGTCTGTTTATTCATGATCTGAAGAAGCTCTATGAGTGAAAGCACTAATCTGACCGAAATATATATATTGTCTGTCTTTTGACAATAAATTATGTTTTAAAGATACCTGCTTCGCTTTTAATCCATTAATTCTGTGACTGTTGTTAAATAAAGTCATAGTGGAAACTGTAAAATGGGGAAGAAACTAAGTATGGAATGGATTGGCTACAAAAACTCATTTGATAGTATCCCACACTCATGGATAAAAGAGTGCTTAAACTGTATAAGATACACCCTACACTGATCGACTACATTACAGTGACCATGAAACAGTGGCAGATCACTTTGCAATTAAGCCATGATAAAGGACAGATTATTATCCTAGGGATAAAAATTCAAAGGAGGTATTCCAAAGTGACTCTTTGTCACCATTGCTATTCTGCCTTGCCCTTAACCCATTAAGCTGTTTACTTAACAGCTTAGGCCATGGCTACAATTTTCTCCTAGAAAACAACAAGGTGTAAAGACTTCTCATCTTCTCTTTGTCGATTATTTAAAACTATATAGTTCATCAGATGAGGCACTGAAAGCACAGCTGCAGATTGTCAAAACTTTTTCAGATAATATAAGAATATCATTTGGTCTTGATAAGTGTGCAAAAGCAACCTTTAAAGCAGGAAAACTGCAGCACCAGGAAAACATCAGTTTGGGACAAGAATGTGATATACAAGAACTTGAGCAAGAGGGAGTGTATAAATATTTGGGAATTGATGAAGGATGAATAATAAAACATTAAGAAATGCGAATAAAACATAGTAAGGAATACTTTAGAAGACGTAAATTAATTCTGAAAACAGCATTGACATCTAGGAACAAAATCCAGGCTATAAACCAATTTGCTCTTCCTGTCCTAACTTTGGAGTGATTGACTGACCCCATAACATGTAGGATAGATTAGATATCAAAACAAAATATGCTCACCAAATGATTTATAAAAATCAGCGTATACCAAGCTTATATATTCCATGTTCCGAAGGAGGGATGGACCTCCTTGAAATTTGATTACATGTATAGATCGGCAATCGTGGCACTCCACACATACCTGCTGACCTCACAAGACCCAAATGTAGTGAAAGTTTTGAAACATGAGGAGAATAAATCTAAGATGACTTCTCTGCTTAATTTAGCAGAAGCATATCGGCGTCAAGCAGGAATGGAAATAAAACCAGAAGTAGATAAAAATCAGGCAGCAACTGAATGTGCCAAAAAACAAAAGAAAGAATATAAGGTGAAGGACCAGATGAGAAGGCAAGAAATGTGGAAAAAGCATAAATATAGTTGCAAGTATAGAAAACTTCTAGAAGAACCTCATGTTGATAGGAATGAAAAAGAATCTACAATCGTATTTAGATATGTTACCAATCTATGTAACCCTGTACGAATTGCAGAAGTAGTCATTACTGGGCACATTGCGGGTGCGCTAAGAGTACTTTTGGCAGACATCAAAGACTGAGGCAACACTAATTTCATGAACTTTAATTGTACTTTGACTTAGGAATGAGGTCCATTCCTGTCATGGTATTAGAAACCCAAAAGACTTGGAGAAATTAAAAAAAGTGGCATGTCCATGTCACATATTCTGTATGTTTTAACTGTGTTCATCTAGCTAATGGTGTAAATGATGTGATCAGTAATGCTGTTCCCTACACCAGTTGAAGTTCATCCCTGTTCAGCACCACCATCTTCCCATGAGTGTTTGCCAGGTGTGTGTGTGTGTGTGTGTGTGTGTGTGTGTGTGTGTGTGTGTGTGTGTGTGTGTGTGTGTGTGTGTGTGTGTGTGTGTGTGTGTGTGTGTGTGTGTGTGTGTGCGTGTGTGTGCGTGTGTGTGTGTGTGTGTGTGTATGTTTTATGCATCACATATGTCATGTATGTTGGCTATGTAAACATATATTCTTATTTTATGTACATTTCATGAGATATACATACAGTAGACTGCAGGTGAAGTCATTATTATTTGTAAGACATATATATATATATATATATATATATATATATATATATATATATATATATATACCGTATGTCTTTGATGATATCCATCATGTGATGTAGACACATTGTCCTGATCTGTGTCTTTGTATCTTGTAGTGTGTCAGCTTTCTGTATCATCCAGCAGCCCATCCAGTGATCATGATCTTGTTCATGATGTGTCTCAGCATGATGTTATGGCCCCTGTCACAGAGGACCTCATGTTGTTTGGAGAGCCATCCATGAGGTTGACAGTGCTGTTGCAGCATATGTGGCTTCAGATGTGGAGCACCACTTGCCTAGCCATTCAGAGGATGCAGCCGTTTAACAGCGTAAGGCTGTCAACCAATACACCACAGCTGAGAGCACTGCTGCTGGCAGTTCCACACGACAACCAGGAAAACATCAACATGGTAAACGCAGGTGAGCAGATGGTGTGTATCACTGCATGGCCAGGTGTCAGAGGGTGTCTGCCTCTTACTGCAGGCAGATGAATGGTCACAGGAAATGCATCATCCAGATGTCTGTGCACTAGCCCGTGTCACAGATCATGTGGCACACCAGCTATGTGTCATGCATGAAGGACAGGGGCATAGATGCAATGAGATTATGGCTGAATTGGCTGCTCAGAATGAGAGTCTTTTAAATGTGGCATGGTTGTGTAAACCCTGGCATCTACAGTACTGCAGCAGTGTCGGGTCTATATTATATCATCGAACACTTAAAAAAGTGAATGATGAATAATCGAAACCATGTAAGTGACAGCTTACAATCTCAAAAGCTCAGAACAGCGATTTTTTACCAAGGGAAAAAAGATCACTGTTCCAAAAAAAAAAAGAAAAAAGAAATTAAAATAATATATAAAGTGGGGGGCTTCTCCCCCCACACCCCCCTACTTAAATATATCAACTCTGAGATCGCACTACAGTGCCGATAACGGCAAAGTAACGGAAGCAGCCAAGAGAATTCTTTCCCTGGGAAAGAATTTGTTTAAAAGCCGCTTCGCTATTTTGTATTTTCGTTGTTTTAAGTTTGACCAAGATGCATTCGATATAATGCATCTTCGGTCATGTAGTAGGAACCCGCAGTGTCATTATACCAGCAGGATTCTGCATTCCCTGACTGTGACCAGCAGAATGCAACCTTTGAGAACCAGGCCACCTGTCTCCAGAACCACCACTGGTCATTAAGAATCACTGTCTGTGGTCCAACCTGCACAGAGTTCAACTGTTGTCTTTATAGACAGCATCTGTCAATTATTTCCTGGTCTGACAGCTAGTTTAGTTGCAGTCTTGCTCTGACTCTAACTGGCTGCCTTCTAGGATGCATAGCCACAGCCTAATTTATGGCTTGCATCACTGCAGTGGTGCATAGCCACAGCCTAATGTATGGCTTGCATCACTGCAGCCTTTTGCAGTATATTAATAGCAGGTTGAATTTATACACACACACACACACACACACAAATATATATATATATATATATATATATATATATATTTTTTTTTTTTTTTTTTGAAGTTTTGCTATGGATTTCACTGTAATCTGTAGTTTTCATTTGGATTCCTTAGGGTTCGGAAAGTATGCAATGAGGAATTTAGTACCAAAGTCAGCATGGCTGTTTGTCGCATTTCAGTTGCATTGTGTGCCCACAATGCATTTTGGAATCAGACTGGTATTTTGGAATCCCTAATTATCCTACACTGAATATTTAAGTACTCAGTCTACCTTCAACGTGCCTTCTGGAAATGTGTTTGCAGCAGGTACACTGAAGTTTTCCTTCAGCATTCTGTGTTGTCCACAAATACCTTCTGCAAACTTTAAGGAATCCAGCCCTCTAATTTATTAAATCTGTATCTTGCCATGTGTACCTCATACTATACTTAATGTCTTTTAAGGTACAAAAAGGGTTGTTTTGCCAAAGGTCTGTGGGATCATGTTAAAAAAATTACTGGTCCTCCTCATGAGCTATAATTTGGAATAAATATTATATTTGTATAGCCATAAATTAACACCAAATTCCCAATTGCCTGAAAGCATTGTCTAGAAAAATGACTTGCTCAAGGTCACACAGTAGGCAAATAAAGGTTTATAGGCTCATAGATTCATAGGTGTGTACTAGGATAATGGCCCTGGAACCTTTACAAGCCTAGCCCATAGGATTACCCTTTCATCGTGCCACCCGTTTAAAGCTTCAAATCCTGTACCCTTGCCATAGGAAGCAGATTTGCATTAATTTAAGTCCATTTCTAATACACCACGAGAGTCACGTGGCTTAGCCTTTGCTATAGTAACACTGTATTAGATGAAGAGCAAATGGCAGCATGCAGTTTCTATCATCAAATTTAGTTAGAGTATGTCTGGATTAGTGGTTTGTAGATCAGATAAGAAGATTGTCAACTGTTGTCTTTCTTTTTTTGGTGGCACCTGTTACTTTAACTATGTGCATTCCATACTCTAACTGGTTTGCTATCCAGCTTTCATCATAAGGGTCTACCTCTAGGCCATTAAGATTATTTACAATTACAACACGGAGAATAGTATTAAAGGCCTTGGCCAGCTGTATGCATGCTATATGAACTGCCTTGCTGCTATCTACCACTGCAGTAACTTTCTTATACAAGTTTACTGTAGACATGATCTGCCTTAGAAAAACTCACATTGTTACTGGTCTATAGTGATAGCAGTGTTATATCAGGACTTAGGAAATCAGTTACAATACTTTCCATGGTTCTAAAATAAGCTAATCTATTTGTCATTCCCCAGATCTGAGGTGTGGCCTCCTTAATGGAAGGGCATACCTCAGGAACATATCCAGCTGCTATACTTAAGAAGTGGTTTAGCTAGGCCAAGTTTGGAGTTGTTGATTAATCAATCAACTATATTGTTGGAGACAAACAGGTGATATATGTTTAGCTTTAGGCAGTGCATTTAAGACATGCTCCATCACGGAGGGGAGGAAGGGACTTGGGACTTTACGGAACTTCAATGACTCTTTCTGATGTAAAACTAGAACATTTATTTGCAAGTACACTAACGATATCTTTAGAGATGGAGTAGAAAATATTATTATGGACTAATTCAGAACATTCCCAAGTGTTATTTCTTATTTATATGAGGTAGTTAGGGATGGATTTATGATTATCCATGGCTTTGAATGCTAATTCTAAATTATATTGTATTTTGATCATCCTTATGGGAATTTTAGACTTAGCTGTGTCTTTTTTAAAGTTTTTGAATTCAGAGTTATTAATTTTGGAAAGTTTAGTATTCATTGTGGAGAGTTAGATGACCTAAAGAAGGACATTACTAACCTGTGGTTAGATCTGGCAAGAGATAATTATATACCATAGGTATAATAAAATTATGTATGATGCTAGTGAAGACAAGGTCAAAAGAAACTACATCCACAAAGAGTTAACATTTAGTAAGACTAGGAATCATTGGGCACACCCACCTTATGAGGAATTGCTGATCTAGTTAAGCAATAAATATTTGAAATAACACATCAAAAAGGTATTTTATTTAAGGGTAAATCAATGAATCATTTAGAAAATCTTGCATTGTTCTCTGGTTACATGAAAGGTGTTTGACACTAGGCTATAAATTGATAATTAGCTTTGTTTAAAGACATTTGTATTTCAGTAGGTTCTGTTTATGATTTGCGGGGGAATCTACTTGGAGATAAATGATTCTCTGACCAATATTAATACTGTCCGATAGTATCTAGAAGGTCTGAATGACTGATAGATGCTAAAACCTAATAAAGAGATAGTGTAATCTTTACACTAAAACTAAGTCTCTATTCCTGGGTCTTCTTCTTCTTTCGGCTTTTTCCCAGTTAGGGGTTGCCACAGCAGATCACCTGTCCACTCATGATTGGCAGTGGAGTTTTATGGTGTCAAGTTGCCAGCTCGGTGCCCAACCTTCCGCAGAAGGCACACACACACACACACACACACACACACACACACACACACACACACACACACACACACACACTCACCTAGGGCCAATTTAGAGTGTCCAGTCCACCTACAGCATGTGTTTGGGATGTAGGAGGAAACCGGAACACCTGGAGGAAACCCACGTGACCACAGGGAGGACATGCAGACTCCGCACAGAAGGCACCCCAGTCGAGGATTGAACTGGAGAGCCTCTTGCTGTGAGACGAAGTCTCTATTCCTGGGTCTATGTTACTTTATTGAGCATCCATATTTTCGAAACACATATGGTCAACAATTTGGTTTGTCAAACTGTTTTGACTGAGATAATGGTACAGTATGG
The DNA here is from genome assembly GCF_019279795.1 of Protopterus annectens. Classification (NCBI taxonomy): domain Eukaryota; kingdom Metazoa; phylum Chordata; order Ceratodontiformes; family Protopteridae; genus Protopterus; species Protopterus annectens. Next base: position 1,782,184,972 of record NC_056731.1, read on the forward strand.
ATCAGGGAATTTGACCTTTTCTCTACTGTAATGTGATCTCAAAGTTGTTATAAATAATTTGCAGGGAGTATGATGGGTGCAGGGGAGACTTGCCCCTGCAAAAAATTTGTTGTTTGAGGGTGTTGTTTGGATTTATGTTGTATATTGATGAACCGAATTGTCGACCATATGGTCTCGTCAATTTGTACATTTGATAAACTAACATAGACCCCTAACTACATAAAAATGCAGGTGCTCTAGTTTCACAAAACCCTTTTACTTTGGAACTTTATTGTTAAAATTTTTGGAACTGAGCAGAGTATCATTAATGCAGTCAAGAATGGAATTTATCGCACGCCTTTAACTTTTCATTAAGTTGAAATGTCCAGTATGTAGATTTTGTTTAAAAGGGACATTGTGAACAGGAGGTCCTTAGGCCAGTATGTGGAACTGATGGGAAATAAAATGGTGCAGGCCATCCTTGGTGAAGCAAGTTGGACAGTCGGTCATCTCATCCCAGACTAACACATACTGGATCCCTGTAGAGGAAAGCAAGCTACTTAGCCAACTATTAAAGCCAATTATCTTCTTTTTCAATACAGGCATCAGTCTGATTGAAGATAGGATTCATCTCAGGTATGGAGTCCTACTTGTGTTTAACACATGCTTATTGAGCTCCTGTATGGGCTTGCTGCTTTGGGTCATTCATGCCTACAAGAGCCAACATCAGGTCATACTCATATTTTCCCTGTTTGATGGCTTATATAGCTATCATGATGTAATGCAATTCATCCTGGCACTGCAGAGGCAGATATCACCTTGTCTTTCTCCAGACTGATGAATGTAGAGACATTATGCTTGACAATGGAGTCTCCAGTTACTAGGGCATTGCTAGCCAGACACACAGATTTAGTTGCAGTGGAAGATTCGCACTCTGCTGCCTAGATGATGATTATATGATTATGTTGAAGTTGTGTTAGTGGATGGCTGCTATGGCAGTTTAGTCCTGATTTTGGAAGCTTTATGAGTTTATTTCACAATGTCAACATATGTTGGCTTAGAGTGATCTTGTAAAGGTAGGGAGAATTTATGTACTGCTTACTGTCCATATATGAAAGTGAAATGCGGTGGAACATGCATAGAGTAAGCATTAATGTCTTTTGGTAGCTGTTGCTGCACTAACGTATGACATTTACTAGATATCTACCTTTAAAATCACTGAAGCTTACCATCAGTATATCTTAACACCTTTTTCAATACTATT